>NC_059555.1:3035714-3339285 GCF_905220415.1 Colias croceus
AGCGAGCGAAGCGAGCGAGTCTTGGCAGCGGCCGGCCTAAATATTCTAATAGGTAGCGAGGAGCGAAGCGACGAGCGTGAGGTTAACTCTTGAACAGTTTATTATGAAAAGTCACTGCCCGCTATCGATAAGACGTTTCAAAAATTTAACAATATTTGAATAAGTAATTTATAAGCAGTTTCGACTGACTGTAGAATCGCTGTTAGCAGATGTTACAAATGGAAAGGAAATTCGAATGCATTTTCAAATGACTGAAGATTTCTGCCCTGGGATGAGCCGCGAGCTGCTTGCAGCTCGCGCACCACGCAACCTCGAAGGTGGACAGCCCCCCGGAATAGAAAATATTTGAATGGGGAATTTATAAGCATTACCGACTGACTGTAGAATCGCTGTTAGGAGATGTAACAAATGGATAGGAAATTCGAATGCATTTTCAAATGACTGAATATTTCTGCCCTGGGATGCTTCGCGGGCTGCTTGCAGCCCGCGCACTACGCTCCCTCGAAGGTGGACAGCCTCCCGGAGTGGAAAATACTTGAATGGGGAATTTATAAGCATTAACGACTGACTGTAGAATCGCTGTTAGCAGATGTAACAAATGGACAGAAAATTCGAATATATTTTCAAATGACTGCCCTATTGCTTCAACCCAGGGGCAAAAGGAGCTCGCGGGCTGCTTGCAGCCCGCGCACCACGCGCCCTCGAAGGTCGACGGCATTCCAGAATAGAAAATATTTGAATTGGTAATTTATAAGCACTTCCGATTGACTGTGGAATCGCTGTTAGCAGAAAATTACAAATGGACTGGGAATTCTAACACATTTTCTAATGACTGCCCTATTGCTTCAACCCAGGGGCAAAAGGGACTCGCGGGCTGCTTGCAGCCCGCGCACAACGCACCAGCTAGTTATTATAATATATAAAGCTACACTACCACTCACTGACTGACATCGCTTTTCTCGGAAACTACGTGGAAAGTGGGGGGGATTTTGACGTGATCGTATAGAGGTGCGCCGAGTGACCAGAGGAAAAATATAGCGATCTCGATCATCTTCGAAAACCAAGTGGACCCCTGGAGGTGCGCAGAAACGGTGGCACCTGGAGGGGGGGTGTCTGAACAAAAAATGCTCGGAACTGGTGGCGATTACCAGGGGAGGTGGAAAAATGGGGATTTTCGCGAAAACAAGATGGCCGCCGTACTTTGCCAAAATCGCCGTTTATGAATCCTTACGTCTCAAATTTGGCACACGTGCTCTGTTCGAGCCGGCGAATCGATCGGTGCCCCGTTCGAGTGGCTCCGGGCCCCAGTTTCCAACTTTCATACAACGCGAAATCCAACGGCCCGCGGAAACGGTCCGAGTTGGGTGGGGGGTCCCGGAACTAAAAATGATCACCACCCTGGGACGCTACCAGGGAGCTACAGTGGGACGCTCGATTTTGGAATTTTTCCATTTTTGGCGCAAACATAAAAACGTAAATTTAGACGAGGTGGTGCAATGGAGAAATACACCAATGATGCATTCGTACTCGCCCAGCTCCCAGGATATCCAGAAAAATCCGAAATCTTAAACTTTCCCTCATCTCTCGAAGACGGTCAACGGCCCGCGCAAACGGTAGCAGCTACATCTGGGGTGCTCAAACTAAACTTGTAGTAGACCTCGAGCAATTACCACAGATAGTGAAAAAAATTCAAAATGGCGGAAAAAATGGCCGCCGCCATACAAATTCTAAAATGGTCATCTCTGGTCCGATCGCGCTGAAACTTGGCACAGGGGCTTTAGTCGAGCCGCACATTGAGATGGCATACTCATAATCGAGTTTCCATCGCTGGTTTCCGAGTTTCATACAACGCGAAATTCGACGGCTCTCCAAAACGGCACTAGATAGCCGGGGGGTGTAGAACTAAAAATTGATCAGGAAGATGGGGCGCTACCAGGGCAATCGAGAAATTTTAAATTGGACGCAATTTTTTTTTCAAAAATGGCCGATATTTCGAGGCAAGATGGTGGCGCCGGTTACTTCACGATCGGTCTGAAAATTGACTTCTGTGCTTGAATCGGCCAGATTTACAAAACTTCATACTTAGAATTTCTCTCCGACCCCCGGTTTCCATTTTCCATACATCACGAAATTCAACGGCTCTCTGAATCGGTGACAGGTAGGTTGGGGTCACCAAGGTAAAAAATGTTTAAAAACTTGGTCCGCTTCCAAGCACATAAAATTTTTTGCTAAAAAGCGAAATTTTTTTTTTCGAAAATTTTGTATGGAAATTTCCATAGTAGGAAGGGTGATTGAAGAGCAACGGCAAAAGACGGCACCGCGGGCTGCTTGCTGCCCGCGCACCGCGCAACCTCGAAGGTCGACAGCCTCCCGGAGTAGAAAATATTTATTAACTTTTGAACTACCGCACGAGCCAAGCGAGCGAAGCGAGCGAGTCACGGCAGCGGCCAGCGTAAATATTCAAATAGGTAGCGAGGAGCGAAGCGACGAGCGTGTTAGGTTAACTCTTGAACAGTTTATTATGAAAAGTCACTGCCCGCTATCGATAAGACGTTTCAAAAATTTTACCAATATTTGAATAAGTAATTTATAAGCAGTTTAGGTAGCGAGGAGCGAAGCGACGAGTGTGTAAGGTTAACTTTTGAACTACCACACGAGCCATGCGAGCGAAGCGAGCGAGCCACGACAGCGGCCGGCCTAAATATTCAAATAGGTAGCGAGGAGCGAAGCGACGAGCGTGTTAGGTTAACTTTTGAACCACCTACCGCACGAGCCAAGCGAGCGAAGCGAGCGAGTTGCGGCAGCGGCCGGCCTAAATATTCAAATAGGTAGCGAGGAGCGAAGCCACGAGCGTGTTAGGTTAACTCTTGAACAGTTTATTATGAAAAGTCACTGCCCGCTATCGATAAGACGTTTCAAAAATTTTACCAATATTTGAATAAGTAATTTATAAGCAGTTTAGGTAGCGAGGAGCGAAGCGACGAGCGTGTAAGGTTAACTTTTGAACTACCACACGAGCCATGCGAGCGAAGCGAGCGAGTCACGGCTGCGGCCGGCCTAAATATTCAAATAGGTAGCGAGGAGCGAAGCGACGAGCGTGTTAGGTTAACTTTTGAACTACCTATCGCACGAGCCAAGCGAGCGAAGCGAGCGAGTCGCGGCAGCGGCCGGCCTAAATATTCAAATAGGTAGCGAGGAGCGAAGCGACGAGCGTGTTAGGTTAACTCTTGAACAGTTTATTATGAAAAGTCACTGCCCGCTATCGATAAGACGTTTCAAAAATTTAACAATATTTGAATAAGTAATTTATAAGCAGTTTCGACTGACTGTAGAATCGCTGTTAGCAGATGTTACAAATGGAAAGGAAATTCGAATACATTTTCAAATGACTGAAAATTTCTGCCCTGGGATGAGCCGCGAGCTGCTTGCAGCTCGCGCACCACGCACCCTCGAAGGTGAACCGCCCCCCGGAATAGAAAATATTTGAATTTGAAATTTATAAGCACTTCCGATTGACTGTGGAATCGCTGTTTGCAGATAATAGCAAATTTACGGGGAATTTTAATGCATTTTCAAATGACTGAAGATTTCTGCCCTGGGATGCTTCGCGGGCTGCTTGCAGCCCGCGCACTACGCTCCCTCGAAGGTGGACAGCCTCCCGGAGTGGAAAATACTTGAATGGGGAATTTATAAGCATTACCGACTGACTGTAGAATCGCTGTTAGCAGATGTTACAAATGGAAAGGAAATTCGAATGCATTTTCAAATGACTGAAGATTTCTGCCCTGGGATGAGCCGCGAGTTGCTTGCAGCTCGCGCACCACGCACCCTCGAAGGTGAACCGCCCCCCGGAATAGAAAATATTTGAATTTGAAATTTATAAGCACTTCCGATTGACTGTGGAATCGCTGTTTGCAGATAATAGCAAATTTACGGGGAATTTTAATGCATTTTCAAATGACTGAAGATTTCTGCCCTGGGATGCTTCGCGGGCTGCTTGCAGCCCGCGCACTACGCTCCCTCGAAGGTGGACAGCCTCCCGGAGTGGAAAATACTTGAATAGGGAATTTAGAAGCATTACCGACTGACTGTAGAATCGCTGTTAGCAGATGTTACAAATGGACAGAAAATTCGAATTTATTTTCAAATGACTGCCCTATTGCTTCAACCCAGGGGCAAAAGGGGCTCGCGGGCTGCTTGCAGCCCGCGCACAACGCACCTTCGAAGGTCGACAGCATTCCAGAATAGAAAATATTTGAATTGGGAATTTATAAGCACTGTGGAATCACTGTTAGCAGAAAATTACAAATGGACTGGGAATTCTAACACATTTTCTAATGACTGCCCTATTGCTTCAACCCAGGGGCAAAAGGGGCTCGCGGGCTGCTTGCAGCCCGCGCACAACGCACCAGCTAGTCATATATATATAAAGCTACACTACCACTCACTCACTGACTGACTGACATCGGGTTTCTCGGAAACTACAGGGAAAGTTGGGGGGATTTCGACGTGATCGTGTAGAGGTGCTCCCAGTGACCACCGGAAAAATATAGCGATCTCGATCATCTTCGAAAACCAAGTGGACCCCTGGAGGTGCGCAAAAACGGTGGTACCTGGAGGGGGGGTGTCTGAACAAAAAATGCTCAGAACTGGTGGCGATTACCAGGGGAGGTGGAAAAATGGGGATTTTCGCGAAAACAAGATGGCCGCCGTACTTTGCCAAAATCGCCGTTTATGAATCCTTACGTCTCAAATTTGGCACACGTGTTCTGTTCGAGCCGGCGAATCGATCGGTGCCCCGTTCGAGTGGCTCCGGGCCCCCGTTTCCAACTTTCATACAACGTAAAATCCAACGGCCCGCGGAAACGGTGCGAGTTGGGTGGGGGGTCCCGGAACTAAAAATGATCACCACCCTGGGACGCTACCAGGGAGCCATAGTGGGTCGCTCGATTTTGGAATTTTTCCATTTTTGGCGCAAACATAAAAACGTAAATTTAGACGAGGTGGCGCGTCGCGGAAATACACTCACACCATGTTCGTACTCGCCCAGCTCCCAGGATATCCAGAAAAATCCGAAATCTTAAACTTTCCCACATCTCGCGAAGACGGTCAACGGCCCGCGCAAACGGTAGCAGCTACATCTGGGGTGCTCAAACTAAACTTGGAGTAGACCTCGAGCAATTACCACAGATAGTGAAAAAAATTCAAAATGGCGGAAAAAATGGCCGCCGCCATACAAATGCTAAAATGGCCATCGCTGATCCGATTGCGCTGAAACTTGGCACAGGGGCTTTAATCGAGCCGCACATTAAGATGGCATACTCATTATCGAGTTTCCACCGCTGGTTTCCAAGTTTCATACAACGAAAAATTGGACGGCTCTCTGAAACGGCGCAAGATAGGTGGGGGGTGTAGAACTAAAAAATGATCAGGAAGATGGGGTTCTACCAGGGCAATCGAGAAATTTCAAATTGGACGTAATTTTTTTTCAAAAAATGGCCAATTTTTCAAAGCAAGATGGTGGCGCCGGTTTCGTCACGATCGGTCTGAAAATTGACTTCTGTGCTCTGATTGGTCAGATTTAGTAAACTGCATACTCAGAATTTCTCTCAGACCCCCGGTTTCCATTTTCCATACATCACGAAATTCAACGGCTCTCTGAACTGGTGGCACTTAGGTTGGGGTCACCAAGGTAAAAAATGTTTAAAAACTTGGTCCGCTTCCAGGCACATAAAATTTTTTGCTAAAAAGCGAAATTTTTTTTTTTCGAAAATTTTGTATGAAAATTTCCATAGTAGGAAGGGTAATTGAATAGCATCGGCAAAAGACGGCACCGCGGGCTGCTTGCTGCCCGCGCACCGCGCAACTTCGAGGGTTGACAGCCTCCCGGAGTAGAAAATATTTATTAACTTTTGAACTACCGCACGAGCCAAGCGAGCGAAGCGAGCGAGTCACGGCAGCGGCCAGCGTAAATATTCAAATAGGTAGCGAGGAGCGAAGCGACGAGCGTGTTAGGTTAACTTTTGAACTACTTACCGCACGAGCCAAGCGAGCGAAGCGAGCGAGTCGCGTCAACGGCCGGCCTAAATATTCAAATATGTAGCGATGAGCGAAGCGACGAGCGTGTTAGGTTAACTTTTGAACAGTTTATTATAAAAAATCACAGCCCGCTATCGATAAGACGTTTCAAAAATTTTACCAATATTTGAATAAGTAATTTATAAGCAGTTTAGGTAGCGAGGAGCGAAGCGACGAGCGTGTAAGGTTAACTTTTGAACTACCACACGAGCCATGCGAGCGAAGCGAGCGAGTCACGACAGCAGCCGGCCTAAATATTCAAATAGGTAGCGAGGAGCGAAGCGACGAGCGTGTTAGGTTAACTTTTGAACTACCTATCGCACGAGCCAAGCGAGCTAAGCGAGCGAGTCGCGGCAGCGGCCGGCCTAAATATTCACATAGGTAGCGAGGAGCGAAGCGACGAGCGTGTTAGGTTAACTCTTGAACAGTTTATTATGAAAAGTCACTGCCCGCTATCGATAAGACGTTTCAAAAATTTAACAATATTTGAATAAGTAATTTATAAGCAGTTTAGGTAGCGAGGAGCGAAGCGACGAGCGCGTAAGGTTAACTTTTGAACTACCACACGAGCCATGCGAGCGAAGCGAGCGAGTCACGACAGCAGCCGGCCTAAATATTCAAATAGGTAGCGAGGAGCGAAGCGACGAGCGTGTTAGGTTAACTTTTGAACTACCTATCGCACGAGCCAAGCGAGCTAAGCGAGCGAGTCGCGGCAGCGGCCGGCCTAAATATTCAAATAGGTAGCGAGGAGCGAAGCGACGAGCGTGTTAGGTTAACTCTTGAACAGTTTATTATGAAAAGTCACTGCCCGCTATCGATAAGACGTTTCAAAATTTTAACAATATTTGAATAAGTAATTTATAAGCAGTTTCGACTGACTGTAGAATCGCTGTTAGCAGATGTTACAAATGGAAAGGAAATTCGAATGCATTTTCAAATGACTGAAGATTTCTGCCCTGGGATGAGCCGCGAGCTGCTTGCAGCTCGCGCACCACGCACCTTCGAAGGTCGACAGCATTCCAGAATAGAAAATATTTGAATTGGGAATTTATAAGCACTTCCGATTGACTGTGGAATCGCTGTTAGCAGAAAATTACAAATGGACTGGGAATTTTAACACATTTTCTAATGACTGCCCTATTGCTTCAACTCAGGGGCAAAAGGGGCTCGCGGGCTGCTTGCAGCCCGCGCACAACGCACCTTCGAAGGTCGACAGCATTCCAGAATAGAAAATATTTGAATTGGGAATTTATAAGCACTTCCGATTGACTGTGGAATCGCTGTTAGCAGAAAATTACAAATGGACTGGGAATTTTAACACATTTTCTAATGACTGCCCTATTGCTCAACCCAGGGGCAAAAGGGGCTCGCGGGCTGCTTGCAGCCCGCGCACTACGCTCCCTCGAAGGTGGACAGCCCCCCGGAGTGGAAAATATTTGAATGGGGAATTTATAAGCATTACCGACTGACTGTAGAATCGCTGTTAGCGGAAAATTACAAATGGACTGGGAATTCTAACACATTTTCTAATGACTGCCCTATTGCTTCAACCCAGGGGCAAAAGGGGCTCGCGGGCTGCTTGCAGCCCGCGCACAACGCACCAGCTAGTCATATATATATAAAGCTACACTACCACTCACTCACTGACTGACTGACATCGGGTTTCTCGGAAACTACGGGGAAAGTTGGGGGGATTTTGACGTGATCGTGTAGAGGTGCTCCCAGTGACCACCGGAAAAATATTGACATCTCCAACACCCTGGACAAGAGAGTGGACCCCTGGAGGTGCGCAGAAACGGTGCCACCTGGAGGGGGGGTGTCTGAACAAAAAATGCTCGGAACTGGTGGCGATTACCAGGGGAGGTGGAAAAATGGGGATTTTCGCGAAAACAAGATGGCCGCCGTACTTTGCCAAAATCGCCGTTTATGAATCCTTACGTCTCAAATTTGGCACACGTGCTCTGTTCGAGCCGGCGAATCGATCGGTGCCCCGTTCGAGTGGCTCCGGGCCCCAGTTTCCAACTTTCATACAACGTAAAATCCAACGGCCCGCGGAAACGGTGCGAGTTGGGTGGGGGGTCCCGGAACTAAAAATGATCACCACCCTGGGACGCTACCAGGGAGCCATAGTGGGTCGCTCGATTTTGGAATTTTTCCATTTTTGGCGCAAACATAAAAACGTAAATTTAGACGAGGTGGCGCGTCGCGGAAATACACTCACACCATGTTCGTACTTGCCTAGCTCCCAAGATATCCAGAAAAATCCGAAATCTTAAACTTTCCCACATCTCGCGAAGACGGTCAACGGCCCGCGCAAACGGTAGCAGCTGCATCTGGGGTGCTCAAACTAAACTTGTAGTAGACCTCGAGCAATTACCACAGATAGTGAAAAAAATTCAAAATGGCGGAAAAAATGGCCGCCGCCATACAAATTCTAAAACGGCCATCGCTGGTCCGATCGCGCTGAAACTTGGCACAGGGGCTTTAATCGAGTCGCATATTAAGTTGGCATACTCATAATTGAGTTTCCATCGCTGGTTTCCGAGTTTCATACAACGCAAAATTCGACGGCTCTCTGAAACGGCGCGAGATAGGTGGGGGGTGTAGAACTAAAAAATGATCAGGAAGATGGGATGCTACCAGGGCAATCGAGAAATTTCAAATTGGACGCAATTTTTTTTCAAAAAATGGCCAATTTTTCAAAGCAAGATGGTGGCGCCGGTTCCGTCACGATCGGTCTGAAAATTGACTTCTGTGCTCTGATTGGTCAGATTTACAAAACTGCGTACTCAGAATTTCTCTTCGACCCCCGGTTTCCATTTTCCATACATCACGAAATTCAACGGCTCTCTGAACTGGTGGCACTTAGGTTGGGGTCACCAAGGTAAAAAATGTTTAAAAACTTGGTCCGCTTCCAAGTACATAAAAATTTTTGCTAAAAAGCGAAATTTTTTTTTTCGAAAATTTTGTATGGAAATTTCCATAGTAGGAAGGGTAATTGAATAGCATCGGCAAAAGACGGCACCGCGGGCTGCTTGCTGCCCGCGCACCGCGCAACTTCGAGGGTTGACAGCCTCCCGGAGTAGAAAATATTTATTAACTTTTGAACTACCCCACGAGCCAAGCGAGCGAAGCGAGCGAGTCACGGCAGCGGCCAGCGTAAATATTCAAATAGGTAGCGAGGAGCGAAGCGACGAGCTTGTAAGGTTAACTTTTGAACTACTTACCGCACGAGCCAAGCGAGCGAAGCGAGCGAGTCGCGTCAACGGCCGGCGTAAATATTCAAATAGGTAGCGAGGAGCGAAGCGACGAGCGTGTTAGGTTAACTTTTGAACTACTTACCGAACGAGCCAAGCGAGCGAAGCGAGCGAGTCGCGTCAACGGCCGGCCTAAATATTCAAATGGGTAGCGAGGAGCGAAGCGACGAGCGTGTTAGGTTAACTTATGAACTACCTACCGCACGAGCCAAGCGAGCGAAGCGAGCGAGTTGCGGCAGCGGCCGGCCTAAATATTCAAATAGGTAGCGAGGAGCGAAGCGACGAGCGTGTTAGGTTAACTCTTGAACAGTTTATTATGAAAAGTCACTGCCCGCTATCGATAAGACGTTTAAAAAATTTACCAATATTTGAATAAGTAATTTATAAGCAGTTTAGGTAGCGAGGAGCGAAGCGACGAGCGTGTAAGGTTAACTTTTGAACTACCACACGAGCCATGCGAGCGAAGCGAGCGAGTCACGGCAGCGGCCGGCCTAAATATTCAAATAGGTAGCGAGGAGCGAAGCGACGAGCGTGTTAGGTTAACTCTTGAACAGTTTATTATGAAAAGTCACTGCCCGCTATCGATAAGACGTTTCAAAAATTTAACAATATTTGAATAAGTAATTTATAAGCAGTTTCGACTGACTGTAGAATCGCTGTTAGCAGATGTTACAAATGGAAAGGAAATTCGAATGCATTTTCAAATGACTGAAGATGTCTGCCCTAGGATGAGCCGCGAGCTGCTTGCAGCTCGCGCACCATGCACCCTCGAAGGTGAACCACCTCCCGGAATAGAAAATATTTGAATTTGAAATTTATAAGCACTTCCGATTGACTGTGGAATCACTGTTTGCAGATAATAGCAAATTGACGGGGAATTTTAATGCATTTTCAAATGACTGAAGATTTCTGTCCTGGGATGCTTCGCGGGCTGCTTGCAGCCCGCGCACTACGCTCCCTCGAAGGTAGACAGCCTCCCAGAGTGGAAAATACTTGAATGGGGAATTTATAAGCATTACCGACTGACTGTGGAATCGCTGTTAGCAGAAAATTACAAATGGACTGGGAATTCTAACACATTTTCTAATGACTGCGCTATTGCTTCAACCCAGGGGCAAAAGGGGCTCGCGGGCTGCTTGCAGCCCGCGCACAACGCACCAGCTAGTCATATATATATAAAGCTACACTACCACTCACTCACTGACTGACTGACATCGGGTTTCTCGGAAACTACGGGGAAAGTTGGGGGGATTTTGACGTGATCGTGTAGAGGTGCTCCCAGTGACCACCGGAAAAATATTGACATCTCCAACACCCTGGACAAGAGAGTGGACCCCTGGAGGTGCGCAGAAACGGTGCCACCTGGAGGGGGGGTGTCTGAACAAAAAATGCTCGGAACTGGTGGCGATTACCAGGGGAGGTGGAAAAATGGGGATTTTCGCGAAAACAAGATGGCCGCCGTACTTTGCCAAAATCGCCGTTTATGAATCCTTACGTCTCAAATTTGGCACACGTGCTCTGTTCGAGCCGGCGAATCGATCGGTGCCCCGTTCGAGTGGCTCCGGGCCCCAGTTTCCAACTTTCATACAACGTAAAATCCAACGGCCCGCGGAAACGGTGCGAGTTGGGTGGGGGGTCCCGGAACTAAAAATGATCACCACCCTGGGACGCTACCAGGGAGCCATAGTGGGTCGCTCGATTTTGGAATTTTTCCATTTTTGGCGCAAACATAAAAACGTAAATTTAGACGAGGTGGCGCGTCGCGGAAATACACTCACACCATGTTCGTACTTGCCTAGCTCCCAAGATATCCAGAAAAATCCGAAATCTTAAACTTTCCCACATCTCGCGAAGACGGTCAACGGCCCGCGCAAACGGTAGCAGCTGCATCTGGGGTGCTCAAACTAAACTTGTAGTAGACCTCGAGCAATTACCACAGATAGTGAAAAAAATTCAAAATGGCGGAAAAAATGGCCGCCGCCATACAAATTCTAAAACGGCCATCGCTGGTCCGATCGCGCTGAAACTTGGCACAGGGGCTTTAATCGAGTCGCATATTAAGTTGGCATACTCATAATTGAGTTTCCATCGCTGGTTTCCGAGTTTCATACAACGCAAAATTCGACGGCTCTCTGAAACGGCGCGAGATAGGTGGGGGGTGTAGAACTAAAAAATGATCAGGAAGATGGGATGCTACCAGGGCAATCGAGAAATTTCAAATTGGACGCAATTTTTTTTCAAAAAATGGCCAATTTTTCAAAGCAAGATGGTGGCGCCGGTTCCGTCACGATCGGTCTGAAAATTGACTTCTGTGCTCTGATTGGTCAGATTTACAAAACTGCGTACTCAGAATTTCTCTTCGACCCCCGGTTTCCATTTTCCATACATCACGAAATTCAACGGCTCTCTGAACTGGTGGCACTTAGGTTGGGGTCACCAAGGTAAAAAATGTTTAAAAACTTGGTCCGCTTCCAAGTACATAAAAATTTTTGCTAAAAAGCGAAATTTTTTTTTTCGAAAATTTTGTATGGAAATTTCCATAGTAGGAAGGGTAATTGAATAGCATCGGCAAAAGACGGCACCGCGGGCTGCTTGCTGCCCGCGCACCGCGCAACTTCGAGGGTTGACAGCCTCCCGGAGTAGAAAATATTTATTAACTTTTGAACTACCCCACGAGCCAAGCGAGCGAAGCGAGCGAGTCACGGCAGCGGCCAGCGTAAATATTCAAATAGGTAGCGAGGAGCGAAGCGACGAGCTTGTAAGGTTAACTTTTGAACTACTTACCGCACGAGCCAAGCGAGCGAAGCGAGCGAGTCGCGTCAACGGCCGGCGTAAATATTCAAATAGGTAGCGAGGAGCGAAGCGACGAGCGTGTTAGGTTAACTTTTGAACTACTTACCGAACGAGCCAAGCGAGCGAAGCGAGCGAGTCGCGTCAACGGCCGGCCTAAATATTCAAATGGGTAGCGAGGAGCGAAGCGACGAGCGTGTTAGGTTAACTCTTGAACAGTTTATTATGAAAAGTCACTGCCCGCTATCGATAAGACGTTTCAAAAATTTTACCAATATTTAAATAAGTAATTTATAAGCAGTTTAGGTAGCGAGGAGTGAAGCGACGAGCGTGTAAGGTTAACTTTTGAACTACCGCACGAGCCATGCGAGCGAAGCGAGCGAGTCACGGCAGCGGCCGGCCTAAATATTCAAATAGGTAGCGAGGAGCGAAGCGACGAGCGTGTTTGGTTAACTTTTGAACTACCTATCGCACGAGCCAAGCGAGCGAAGCGAGCGAGTCGCGGCAGCGGCCGGCCTAAATATTCAAATACATAGGTAGCGAGGAGCGAAGCGACGAGCGTGTTAGGTTAACTCTTGAACAGTTTATTATGAAAAGTCACTGCCCGCTATCGATAAGACGTTTCAAAAATTTAACAACATTTGATTAAGTAATTTATAAGCAGTTTCGACTGACTGTAGAATCGCTGTTAGCAGATGTTACAAATGGAAAGGAAATTCGAATGCATTTTCAAATGACTGAAGATTTTTGCCCTGGGATGAGCCGCGAGCTGCTTGCAGCTCGCGCACCACTCACCCTCGAAGGTGGACAGCCCCCCGGAATAGAAAATATTTGAATGAGAAATTTATAAGCACTTCCGATTGACTGCGGAATCGCTGTTAGCAGATAATAACAAATTGACGGGGAATTTTAATGCATAATGAATTTGATTTTAATCGACGCTACTAAAAAAACTGAAGTTTTCAATATGTTTTATACATCTTCACACATATTAAACTGAATTCGCAAGGGTGATAGTACAGTTAATCTGTTTTTGTTAAGAAGTTATTCAAAGCTTATATTTCTTTGTTAATTTATGTATGTTATTTTAATTTAGTTAAGTTTTTTTTTTTGTTTTATAAAATTGTATCTCTGTCGCATTGGGCATTGTCCTGTAATGGCATGTGATGTCTTTTAAATAAATAAATAAATATTTTATTGAGTGAATAAGCCAATCGTTCACGCTTTATAAGCGTAGGACTTACACCAATAGTAGCACACTACTCTCTGTTTTTGTATTGAAAATAGCGTATTTTTGTATTGCGAATAATGTAGTTCTTGAGTTGCAAGTAAGGTAAATAGAACAACTAAATATTATGTAGTAATTAAGTAGGTATATTAAATCGTTTTTATTTTTTACTTTTCCGTTTTTGAAGTCGGTTTTTTTAACGTAGTTATTTTTTATTTAATACTTTTTAGTGTATTTTTCATCGGGAATCAATGATTTTTCATCATTGACTGTAGATTGTAGAATCTCTGTTAGCATATAGTAACAAATGGACAGGAAATTCGAATGCATTTTCAATTGACTGAAAATTTCTGCCCCGGGATGAGACGCACCTGCACCTTCGAAAGTGGACAGCCTCCCGGAGTGGAAAATACTTGAATGGGGAATTTATAATCATTACCGACTGACTGTAGAATCGCTGTTAGCAGATGTAACAAATGGACAGAAAATTCGAATGCATTTTCAAATGACTGAAGATTTCTGCCCTGGGATGAGCCGCGAGCTGCTTGCAGCTCGCGCACCACGCACCCTCGATGGTGGATAGCCCCCCGGTATAGAAAATATTTGAATGGGGAATTTATAAGCACTTCCGATTGACTGTGGAATCGCTGTTAGCAGATAAAAGCAAATTGACGGGGAATTTTAACGCATTTTCAAATGACTGAAGATTCCTGCCCTGGGATGCTTCGCGGGCTGCTTGCATCCCGCGCACCACGCACCCTCGAAGGTGGACAGCCTCCCGGAGTGGAGAATACTTGAATGGGGAATTTATAAGCATTACCGACTGACTGTAGAATCGCTGTTAGCAGATGTAACAAATGGACAGGAAATTCGAATGCATTTTCAAATGACTGCCCTATTGCTTCAACTCAGAGGCAAAAGGGGCTCGCGGGCTGCTTGCAGCCCGCGCACAACGCACCTTCGAAGGTCGACAGCATTCCAGAATAGAAAATTGAATGGGGAATTTATAAGCATTACCGACTGACTGTAGAATCGCTGTTAGCAGATGTAACAAATGGACAGAAAATTCGAATTTATTTTCAAATGACTGCCCTATTGCTTCAACCCAGGGGCAAAAGGGGCTCGCGGTCTGCTTGCAGCCCGCGCACTACGCTCCCTCGAAGGTTGACAGCCTCCCGGATTGGAAAATACTTGAATTGGGAATTTATAAGCACTTCCGATTGACTGTGGAATCGCTGTTAGCAGAAAATTACAAATGGACTGGGAATTCTAACACATTTTCTAATGACTGCCCTATTGCTTCAACCCAGGGGCAAAAGGGGCTCGCGGGCTGCTTGCAGCCCGCGCACAACGCACCAGCTAGTTATTATCATATATATATAAAGCTACACTACCACTCACTCACTGACTGACTGACATCGGGTTTCTCGGAAACTACAGGGAAAGTTGGGGGGATTTCGACGTGATCGTGTAGAGGTGCTCCCAGTGACCACCGGAAAAATATAGCGATCTCGATCATCTTCGAAAACCAAGTGGACCCCTGGAGGTGCGCAAAAACGGTGGTACCTGGAGGGGGGGTGTCTGAACAAAAAATGCTCAGAACTGGTGGCGATTACCAGGGGAGGTGGAAAAATGGGGATTTTCGCGAAAACAAGATGGCCGCCGTACTTTGCCAAAATCGCCGTTTATGAATCCTTACGTCTCAAATTTGGCACACGTGTTCTGTTCGAGCCGGCGAATCGATCGGTGCCCCGTTCGAGTGGCTCCGGGCCCCCGTTTCCAACTTTCATACAACGTAAAATCCAACGGCCCGCGGAAACGGTGCGAGTTGGGTGGGGGGTCCCGGAACTAAAAATGATCACCACCCTGGGACGCTACCAGGGAGCCATAGTGGGTCGCTCGATTTTGGAATTTTTCCATTTTTGGCGCAAACATAAAAACGTAAATTTAGACGAGGTGGCGCGTCGCGGAAATACACTCACACCATGTTCGTACTCGCCCAGCTCCCAGGATATCCAGAAAAATCCGAAATCTTAAACTTTCCCACATCTCGCGAAGACGGTCAACGGCCCGCGCAAACGGTAGCAGCTACATCTGGGGTGCTCAAACTAAACTTGGAGTAGACCTCGAGCAATTACCACAGATAGTGAAAAAAATTCAAAATGGCGGAAAAAATGGCCGCCGCCATACAAATGCTAAAATGGCCATCGCTGATCCGATTGCGCTGAAACTTGGCACAGGGGCTTTAATCGAGCCGCACATTAAGATGGCATACTCATTATCGAGTTTCCACCGCTGGTTTCCAAGTTTCATACAACGAAAAATTGGACGGCTCTCTGAAACGGCGCAAGATAGGTGGGGGGTGTAGAACTAAAAAATGATCAGGAAGATGGGGTTCTACCAGGGCAATCGAGAAATTTCAAATTGGACGTAATTTTTTTTCAAAAAATGGCCAATTTTTCAAAGCAAGATGGTGGCGCCGGTTTCGTCACGATCGGTCTGAAAATTGACTTCTGTGCTCTGATTGGTCAGATTTACAAAACTGCATACTCAGAATTTCTCTCAGACCCCCGGTTTCCATTTTCCATACATCACGAAATTCAACGGCTCTCTGAACTGGTGGCACTTAGGTTGGGGTCACCAAGGTAAAAAATGTTTAAAAACTTGGTCCGCTTCCAGGCACATAAAATTTTTTGCTAAAAAGCGAAATTTTTTTTTTTCGAAAATTTTGTATGAAAATTTCCATAGTAGGAAGGGTAATTGAATAGCATCGGCAAAAGACGGCACCGCGGGCTGCTTGCTGCCCGCGCACCGCGCAACTTCGAGGGTTGACAGCCTCCCGGAGTAGAAAATATTTATTAACTTTTGAACTACCGCACGAGCCAAGCGAGCGAAGCGAGCGAGTCACGGCAGCGGCCAGCGTAAATATTCAAATAGGTAGCGAGGAGCGAAGCGACGAGCGTGTTAGGTTAACTTTTGAACTACTTACCGCACGAGCCAAGCGAGCGAAGCGAGCGAGTCGCGTCAACGGCCGGCCTAAATATTCAAATATGTAGCGATGAGCGAAGCGACGAGCGTGTTAGGTTAACTTTTGAACAGTTTATTATAAAAAATCACAGCCCGCTATCGATAAGACGTTTCAAAAATTTTACCAATATTTGAATAAGTAATTTATAAGCAGTTTAGGTAGCGAGGAGCGAAGCGACGAGCGTGTAAGGTTAACTTTTGAACTACCACACGAGCCATGCGAGCGAAGCGAGCGAGTCACGACAGCAGCCGGCCTAAATATTCAAATAGGTAGCGAGGAGCGAAGCGACGAGCGTGTTAGGTTAACTTTTGAACTACCTATCGCACGAGCCAAGCGAGCTAAGCGAGCGAGTCGCGGCAGCGGCCGGCCTAAATATTCACATAGGTAGCGAGGAGCGAAGCGACGAGCGTGTTAGGTTAACTCTTGAACAGTTTATTATGAAAAGTCACTGCCCGCTATCGATAAGACGTTTCAAAAATTTAACAATATTTGAATAAGTAATTTATAAGCAGTTTAGGTAGCGAGGAGCGAAGCGACGAGCGCGTAAGGTTAACTTTTGAACTACCACACGAGCCATGCGAGCGAAGCGAGCGAGTCACGACAGCAGCCGGCCTAAATATTCAAATAGGTAGCGAGGAGCGAAGCGACGAGCGTGTTAGGTTAACTTTTGAACTACCTATCGCACGAGCCAAGCGAGCTAAGCGAGCGAGTCGCGGCAGCGGCCGGCCTAAATATTCAAATAGGTAGCGAGGAGCGAAGCGACGAGCGTGTTAGGTTAACTCTTGAACAGTTTATTATGAAAAGTCACTGCCCGCTATCGATAAGACGTTTCAAAATTTTAACAATATTTGAATAAGTAATTTATAAGCAGTTTCGACTGACTGTAGAATCGCTGTTAGCAGATGTTACAAATGGAAAGGAAATTCGAATGCATTTTCAAATGACTGAAGATTTCTGCCCTGGGATGAGCCGCGAGCTGCTTGCAGCTCGCGCACCACGCACCTTCGAAGGTCGACAGCATTCCAGAATAGAAAATATTTGAATTGGGAATTTATAAGCACTTCCGATTGACTGTGGAATCGCTGTTAGCAGAAAATTACAAATGGACTGGGAATTTTAACACATTTTCTAATGACTGCCCTATTGCTTCAACTCAGGGGCAAAAGGGGCTCGCGGGCTGCTTGCAGCCCGCGCACAACGCACCTTCGAAGGTCGACAGCATTCCAGAATAGAAAATATTTGAATTGGGAATTTATAAGCACTTCCGATTGACTGTGGAATCGCTGTTAGCAGAAAATTACAAATGGACTGGGAATTTTAACACATTTTCTAATGACTGCCCTATTGCTCAACCCAGGGGCAAAAGGGGCTCGCGGGCTGCTTGCAGCCCGCGCACTACGCTCCCTCGAAGGTGGACAGCCCCCCGGAGTGGAAAATATTTGAATGGGGAATTTATAAGCATTACCGACTGACTGTAGAATCGCTGTTAGCGGAAAATTACAAATGGACTGGGAATTCTAACACATTTTCTAATGACTGCCCTATTGCTTCAACCCAGGGGCAAAAGGGGCTCGCGGGCTGCTTGCAGCCCGCGCACAACGCACCAGCTAGTCATATATATATAAAGCTACACTACCACTCACTCACTGACTGACTGACATCGGGTTTCTCGGAAACTACGGGGAAAGTTGGGGGGATTTTGACGTGATCGTGTAGAGGTGCTCCCAGTGACCACCGGAAAAATATTGACATCTCCAACACCCTGGACAAGAGAGTGGACCCCTGGAGGTGCGCAGAAACGGTGCCACCTGGAGGGGGGGTGTCTGAACAAAAAATGCTCGGAACTGGTGGCGATTACCAGGGGAGGTGGAAAAATGGGGATTTTCGCGAAAACAAGATGGCCGCCGTACTTTGCCAAAATCGCCGTTTATGAATCCTTACGTCTCAAATTTGGCACACGTGCTCTGTTCGAGCCGGCGAATCGATCGGTGCCCCGTTCGAGTGGCTCCGGGCCCCAGTTTCCAACTTTCATACAACGTAAAATCCAACGGCCCGCGGAAACGGTGCGAGTTGGGTGGGGGGTCCCGGAACTAAAAATGATCACCACCCTGGGACGCTACCAGGGAGCCATAGTGGGTCGCTCGATTTTGGAATTTTTCCATTTTTGGCGCAAACATAAAAACGTAAATTTAGACGAGGTGGCGCGTCGCGGAAATACACTCACACCATGTTCGTACTTGCCTAGCTCCCAAGATATCCAGAAAAATCCGAAATCTTAAACTTTCCCACATCTCGCGAAGACGGTCAACGGCCCGCGCAAACGGTAGCAGCTGCATCTGGGGTGCTCAAACTAAACTTGTAGTAGACCTCGAGCAATTACCACAGATAGTGAAAAAAATTCAAAATGGCGGAAAAAATGGCCGCCGCCATACAAATTCTAAAACGGCCATCGCTGGTCCGATCGCGCTGAAACTTGGCACAGGGGCTTTAATCGAGTCGCATATTAAGTTGGCATACTCATAATTGAGTTTCCATCGCTGGTTTCCGAGTTTCATACAACGCAAAATTCGACGGCTCTCTGAAACGGCGCGAGATAGGTGGGGGGTGTAGAACTAAAAAATGATCAGGAAGATGGGATGCTACCAGGGCAATCGAGAAATTTCAAATTGGACGCAATTTTTTTTCAAAAAATGGCCAATTTTTCAAAGCAAGATGGTGGCGCCGGTTCCGTCACGATCGGTCTGAAAATTGACTTCTGTGCTCTGATTGGTCAGATTTACAAAACTGCGTACTCAGAATTTCTCTTCGACCCCCGGTTTCCATTTTCCATACATCACGAAATTCAACGGCTCTCTGAACTGGTGGCACTTAGGTTGGGGTCACCAAGGTAAAAAATGTTTAAAAACTTGGTCCGCTTCCAAGTACATAAAAATTTTTGCTAAAAAGCGAAATTTTTTTTTTCGAAAATTTTGTATGGAAATTTCCATAGTAGGAAGGGTAATTGAATAGCATCGGCAAAAGACGGCACCGCGGGCTGCTTGCTGCCCGCGCACCGCGCAACTTCGAGGGTTGACAGCCTCCCGGAGTAGAAAATATTTATTAACTTTTGAACTACCCCACGAGCCAAGCGAGCGAAGCGAGCGAGTCACGGCAGCGGCCAGCGTAAATATTCAAATAGGTAGCGAGGAGCGAAGCGACGAGCTTGTAAGGTTAACTTTTGAACTACTTACCGCACGAGCCAAGCGAGCGAAGCGAGCGAGTCGCGTCAACGGCCGGCGTAAATATTCAAATAGGTAGCGAGGAGCGAAGCGACGAGCGTGTTAGGTTAACTTTTGAACTACTTACCGAACGAGCCAAGCGAGCGAAGCGAGCGAGTCGCGTCAACGGCCGGCCTAAATATTCAAATGGGTAGCGAGGAGCGAAGCGACGAGCGTGTTAGGTTAACTTATGAACTACCTACCGCACGAGCCAAGCGAGCGAAGCGAGCGAGTTGCGGCAGCGGCCGGCCTAAATATTCAAATAGGTAGCGAGGAGCGAAGCGACGAGCGTGTTAGGTTAACTCTTGAACAGTTTATTATGAAAAGTCACTGCCCGCTATCGATAAGACGTTTAAAAAATTTACCAATATTTGAATAAGTAATTTATAAGCAGTTTAGGTAGCGAGGAGCGAAGCGACGAGCGTGTAAGGTTAACTTTTGAACTACCACACGAGCCATGCGAGCGAAGCGAGCGAGTCACGGCAGCGGCCGGCCTAAATATTCAAATAGGTAGCGAGGAGCGAAGCGACGAGCGTGTTAGGTTAACTCTTGAACAGTTTATTATGAAAAGTCACTGCCCACGTTTCAAAAATTTTACCAATATTTGAATAAGTAATTTATAAGCAGTTTAGGTAGCGAGGAGCGAAGCGACGAGCGTGTAAGGTTAACTTTTGAACTACCACACGAGCCATGCGAGCGAAGCGAGCGAGTCACGGCAGCGGCCGGCCTAAATATTCAAATAGGTAGCGAGGAGCGAAGCGACGAGCGTGTTAGGTTAACTTTGGAACTACCTATCGCACGAGCCAAGCGAGCGAAGCGAGCGAGTCGCGGCAGCGGCCGGCCTAAATATTCAAATAGGTAGCGAGGAGCGAAGCGACGAGCGTGTTAGGTTAACTCTTGAACAGTTTATTATGAAAAGTCACTGCCCGCTATCGATAAGACGTTTCAAAAATTTAACAATATTTGAATAAGTAATCCCACCAAAACATTTTCATGTAAAATGTTGCCAAGACGAGCCCATATGACTCGCACTGTCAAAAAGTTATCAGATCTCATGTAGAGCCAAGCTTCTAACACTACACGCCCTAACTCTACAAGGCCTAACTTCACAAACTCTAACAAACTCAAACCTTAGTCAAAATATGTGGCTTGGCCATTTCGCTACATTCACATCGGCGTAAGGTGAAAAATTAATTCACTGTTCATTACTTTTGTGTTATACAATAGTTCTTGTAGTAACGAACGGCCAAGCCACATATTTTGACTAAGGTGTAGAGTTTGTGAAGTTAGGCCTTGTAGAGTTAGGGCGTGTAGTGTTAGAAGCTTGGCTCTACATGAGATCTGATAACTTTTTGACAGTGCGAGTCATATGGGCTCGTCTTGGCAACATTTTACATGAAAATGTTTTGGTGGGATTTCATTTCTTTTTGAAAGTTGTTTGTAACTAACAAAATTTTATATGTCGATTAAATTTTTATTTTTTTTTAACAAGGAGTACCTATACATATATATATCTAGGGGAACCAAGATTTAGATTATTAGATTAGACCTCTAGCGTCATCAAAATTTAATTTAAAATTACAGGTCTCATACAAACTCCCATCCCCCAGTTTAAGGGGTTGGAGGATGAAAGTTACAAGTTTTATAATTTTTTTGTTGTTTGTGTGCTAATACTAGCTTACATACAAAATTTCAGCTTTCTAGGACATTAGGAAATACCTTAAGAATTTTGATGATCATCAGTGAGTCAGTGACGAAATTAGCGTTTTTTAGATATAAATAAAATCTGAAGTATAAAAGCTAATGTAATTAAAACTTAATATGTTCAATAAGTCCTCTATTGACAATATATCCCGAAAATTTTGTTGATCTAGCATAATCCAAACCCAAGTTATGAGGGTTCAAAAAAACGTCGAAGCGCTTCGAGAAAAGGTAGGTAGTGCCCGTGCGCTTCGCTTGTTCGCCTGGCTCGTCTTGGCGGGGGCACTACCGTGCCCCCAGATTTATAAGCAGTTTCGACTGACTGTAGAATCGCTGTTAGCAGATGTTACAAATGGAAAGGAAATTCGAATGCATTTTCAAATGACTGAAGATTTCTGCCCTGGGATGAGCCGCGAGCTGCTTGCAGCTCGCGCATCACGCACCCTCGAAGGTGGACAGCCCCCCGGAATAGAAAATATTTTAATGGGGAATTTATAAGCACTTCCGATTTACTGTGGAATCGCTGTTAGCAGATAAAAAGCAAATTGACAGGGAATTTTAACGCATTTTCAAATGACTGAAGATTTTTGTCCCTGGGATGTACCGCGGGCTGCTTGCAGCTCGCGCACCACGCACCCTCGAAAGTGGACAGCCCCCCGGAATAGAAAATATTTGAGTGGGGAATTTATAAGCATTACCGACTGACTGTAGAATCGCTGTTAGGAGATGTAACAAATGGATAGGAAATTCGAATGCATTTTCAAATGACTGAATATTTCTGACCTGGGATGCTTCGCGGGCTGCTTGCAGCCCGCGCACTACGCTCCCTCGAAGGTGGACAGCCTCCCGGAGTGGAAAATACTTGAATGGGGAATTTATAAGCATTAACGACTTACTGTAGAATCGCTGTTAGCAGATGTTACAAATGGAAAGGAAATTCGAATGCATTTTCAAATGACTGAAGATTTCTGCCCTGGGATGAGCCGCGAGCTGCTTGCCCCGGAATAGAAAATATTTGAATTTGAAATTTATATGCACTTCCGATTGCTGTGGAATCGCTGTTAGCAGATAAAAGCAAATTGACGGGGAATTTAAACGCATTTTCAAATGACTGAAGATTTCTGCCCTGGGATGCTTGCGCGCGCACTACGCTCCCTCGAAGGTGGACAGCCTCCCGGAGTGGAAAATACTTGAATGGGGAATTTATAAGCATTACCGACTGACTTTAGAATCGCTGTTAGCAGATGTAACAAATGGACAGAAAATTCGAATATATTTTCAAATGACTGCCCTATTGCTTCAACCCAGGGGCAAAAGGGGCTCGCGGGCTGCTTGCAGCCCGCGCACAACGCACCAGCTAGTTATAATATATAAAGCTACACTACCACTGACTGACTGGCATCGGGTTTCTCGGAAACTACGCGGAAAGTTGGGGGGATTTCGACGTGATCGTGTAGAGGTGCGCCGAGTGACCACCGGAAAAATATTGACATCTCCAACACCCTGGACAAGAGAGTGGACCCCTGGAGGTGCGCAAAAACGGTGATACCTGGAGGGGGGGTGTCTGAACAAAAAATGCTCAGAACTGGTGGCGATTACCAGGGGTGGTGGAAAAATGGGGATTTTCGCGAAAACAAGATGGCCGCCGTACTTTGCCAAAATCGCCGTTTATGAATCCTTACGTCTCAAATTTGGCACACGTACTCTGTTCGAGCCGGCAAATCGATCGGTGCCCCCTTCGAGTGGCTCCGGGCTCCCGTTTCCAACTTCCATACAACGTAAAATCCAACGGCCCGCGGAAACGGTGCGAGTTGGGTGGGGGGTCCCGGAACTAAAAATGATCACCACCCTGGGACGCTACCAGGGAGCCGTAGTGGGACGCTCGATTTTGGAATTTTTCCATTTTTGGCGCAAACATAAAAACGTAAATTTAGCCGAGGTGGCGCATCGCGGAAATACACTCATACCATGTTCGTACTCGCCCAGCTCCCAGGATATCCAGAAAAATCCGAAATCTTAAACTTTCCCTCATCTCTCGAAGACGGTCAACGGCCCGCGCAAACGGTAGCAGCTACATCTGGGGTGCTCAAACTAAACTTGGAGTAGACCTTGAGCAATTACCACAGAGTGCAAAAAAAATTCAAAATGGCGGAAAAAATGGCCGCCGCCATACAAATTCTAAAACGGCCATCGCTGGTGTGATCGCGCTGAAACTTGGAACAGGGGCTTTAATCGAGCCGCACATTGAGGTGGCATACTCATAATCGAGTTTCCATCGCTGGTTTCCGAGTTTCATACAACGCGAAATTCGACGGCTCTCTGAAACGGCGCCAGATAGGTGGGGGGTGTAGAACTAAAAAATGATCAGGAAGATGGGGTGCTACCAGGGCAATCGAGAAATTTCAAATTGGACGCAATTTTTTTTCAAAAAATGGCCAATTTTTCAAAGCAAGATGGTGGCGCCGGTTACTTCACGATCGGTCTGAAAATTGACTTCTGTGCTTGAATCAGCCAGATTTACAAAACTGCATACTTAGAATTTCTCTCCGACTCCCGGTTTCCATTTTCCATACATCACGAAATTCAACGGCTCTCTGAACTGGTGGCAGGTAGGTCGGGGTCGCCGAAGTAAAAAATACTTCAAAACCTGGTCCGCTTCCAGGCATATAAAAATTTTTGGTAAAATGCGAAATTTTTTTTTTTCGAAAATTTTGTATGGAAATTTCCATAGTAGGAAGGGTAATAGGAATAGCATCGGTAAAAGACGGCACCGCGGGCTGCTTGCTGCCCGCGCACCGCGCAACCTCGAGGCTCGACAGCCTCCCGGAGTAGAAAATATTTATTAACTTTTAAACTACCACACGAACCAAGCGAGCGAAGCGAGCGAGTCACAGCAGCGGCCGACGTAAATATTCAAATAGGTAGCGAGGAGCGAAGCGACGAGCGTGTAAGGTTAACTTTTGAACTACCACACGAGCCAAGCGAGCGCAGCGAGCGAGTCACGGCAGCGGCCGGCGTAAATATTCAAATAGGTAGCGAGGAGCGAAGCGACGAGCGTGTTAGGTTAACTTTTGAACTACCTACCGCACGAGCCAAGCGAGCGAAGCGAGCGAGTCACGGCAGCGGCTGGCGTAAATATTCAAATAGGTAGCGAGGAGCGAAGCAACGAGCGTGTTAGGTTAACTTTTGAACTACCTACCGCACGAGCCAAGCGAGCGAAGCGAGCGAGTCACGGCAGCGACCAGCGTAAATATTCAAATAGGTAGCGAGGAGCGAAGCGACGAGCGTGTTATGTTAACTTTTGAACTACCTACCGCACGAGCCAAGCGAGCGAAGGGAAGGAATCACGGCAGAGGCCGGCGTAAATATTCAAATAGGTAGCGAGGAGCGAAGCGACGAGCGTGTGAGGTTAACTTTTGAACTATCTACCGCACGAGCCAAGCGAGCGAAGCGAGCGAGTCGTGGCAGCGGCCGGCGTAAATATTCAAATAGGTAGCGAGGAGCGAAGCGACGAGCGTGTTAGCATAGCTCTTGAACAGTTTATTATAAAAAGTCACTGCCCGCTATCGATAAGACGTTTCAAAAATTTTACCAATATTTGAATAAGTAATTTATAAGCAGTTTCGACTGACTGTAGAATCGCTGTTAGATCGCTGACAGATGTTACAAATGGAAAGGAAATTCGAATGCATTTTCAAATGACTGAAGATTTCTGCCCTGGGATGAGCCGTGAGCTGCTTGCAGCTCGCGCACCACGCACCCTCGAAGGTGAAACGCCCCCCGGAATAGAAAATATTTGTATTTGAAATTTTATAAGCACTTCCGATTGACTGTGGAATCGCTGTTAGCAGATAATAGCAAATTGACGGGGAATTTTAATGCATTTTCAAATGACTGAAGAATTCTGCCCTGGGATGCTTCGCGGGCTGCTTGCAGCCCGCGCACCACGCACCCTCGAAGGTGGACAGCCCCCCGGAATAGAAAATATTTTAATGGGGAATTTATAAGTACTTCCGATTTACTGTGGAATCGCTGTTAGCAGATAAAAGCAAATTGACGGGGAATTTTAACGCATTTTCTAATGACTGAAGATTTTTGTCCCTAGGATGTACCGCGGGCTGCTTGCAGCCCGCGCACCATGCAGCCTCGATGGTGGATAGCCCCCCGTAATAGAAAATAATTGAATGGGGAATTTATAAGCAGTTTCGACTGACTGTAGAATCAGTGTTAGCAGATGTTACAAATGGAAAGGAAATTCGAATGCATTTTCAAATGACTGAAGATTTCTGCCCTGGGATGAGCCGCGAGCTGCTTGCAGCTCGCGCACCACGCACCCTCGAAGGTGAACCGCCCCCCGGAATAGAAAATATTTGAATTTGAAATTTATAAGCACTTCCGATTGACTGTGGAATCGCTGTTAGCAGATAAAAGCAAATTGACGGGGAATTTTAACGCATTTTCAAATGACTGAAGATTTAAGCCCTGGGATGCTTCGCGGGCTGCTTGCAGCCCGCGCACTACGCTCCCTCGAAGGTTGACAGCCTCCCGGAGTGGAAAATACTTGAATGGGGAATTTATAAGCATTACCGACTGACTGTAGAATCGCTGTTAGCAGATGTAACAAATGGACAGAAAATTCGAATTTATTTTCAAATGACTGCCCTTTTGCTTCAACTCAGGGGCAAAAGAGGCTCGCGGGCTGCTTGCAGCCCGCGCACCACGCACCCTCGAAGGTCGACAGCATTCCAGAATATAAAATATTTGAATTGGGAATTTATAAGCACTTCCGATTGACTCTGGAATCGCTGTTAGCAGAAAATTACAAATGGACTGGGAATTCTTACGCATTTTCTAATGACTGCCCTATTGCTTCAACCCAGGGGCAAGAGGGGCTCGCGGGCTGCTTGCAGCCCGCGCACAACGCACCAGCTAGTTTGTATATAAGACTGGGCATATCGGCGGGGGTCGCCTCTTATCTGGGAATTTACTTTTAGTTGCGGGAAGGCTTTTATGCTTCTTCAACATTGCCCGGAGTATATACATTTTGCGCACTGTAAGTACCTTAAAGTCAGTGTATACTTGTTTCGTTGGGTATCTGAAGGGTTTGTTGAGAAGAGATTTAATCACTGCTCTTTGAGCTCGTTCAGCTTGTAGAATATTGTTTTTCGGAGCACCTCCCCAGACAGTGATGCAGTAACCAATAATTGATTCGCATAATGCGGTGTACACTATTTTAAGAACACCTTTATTGGCAGGGATCCGTAATTTCTTAAAAACAAATATTAACTTACGTATTCGCGAAGAGATGGCTTCAAGGTGCTGTTTCCAGGAGAGGCAAGAGTCTAACCAGACTCCGAGATATTTTACCGAGACGGCTCTATCTATGGATATACAATTGCAGGTATTTACTCTATCGCACGAGTGGGCTATAATTTTGAAAGAAGGTTCAGGTGGAATAGCAGATATTTTACTGGCAAAGGTAATAAATTTAGATTTTTTAATATTTAAGGTCAGGAAGTTTGAAGAAAGCCAATTTTGAACAACACTTAAAGCACCTTCCGCTCCTTTCTTTGCCTCATCCCAGTCACGGCCACTCACTAAAAGTACAGTATCATCAGCATATGCTATGATACGTGTAGAAGGATAAGCAAGTTGGCAAAGATCGTTAACATATATTTGAAAAAGGAGCGGAGATAGTAAACTCCCTTGGGGTAAGCCAAATTCCAAACATTCTTCAGTGCTGATATGACTACCAATCTTAACGGATTGAGTTCTATTCGAGAGGAAATCTTCTAGTAGTTTGTAAGCTGTTCCCCGGATACCAATTCGCTCGAGCTTTTTTAGTAGGATAGGGATAGAGATAGTATCAAAAGCTTTGGACAAGTCGAGGAATATGCCAATACACTTAAGTTTGTTGTCGATATTTTTAACTAAAAATTCTAGAAGTGCAGCGACTGCATTTTCTGTTGACATGCCCTTTCGGAAACCAAACTGATTGTCAGCGATGATTTTATATTTCTCAAGGTAGCTATTCATGTTCTTGTATATTATTCTTTCTAAAATTTTGGAGATAGCAGGCAGTACTGAAATTGGTCTGTAATTATTAATACTATCTCTATCCCCAGCCTTGAAAACCGGATGTACGATGGCCTTTTTGAGAGCTGTAGGAAAAATACCCGTAGTTAAAGCAAGATTACAGATGTGTGTGATGGGAGGTACTAGTTTAGGTCTAGTAGCGTTAAGTAATTTGGGGGTAATGCCATCCCACCCAGGGGCACTATCAATGCGGAGGTTACTTACTATACCATCAACTGTATTTTCATCGGTCTCCAAGAAAACGATCGAATTAGGCATTGAGCAATTTAAACTTAAGTTTGTAAATTTGCGTTGACTTGTTGCATCTATTTTATTTGCCATATTATTTCCTACGCTGGCGAAGAAGCTATTTATAGTATTAACTGATTCCAGGGGGTTACTATGCATGTTGAGGAGTTCAGTGCATGATGAGGTACATGAATCCTGATCTAACACGTTACGGACAGCTCCCCACATTTTTTTAGTGTCCTTACCGGCCTCGACGAATAATTTTTCTTCGAACTCCCGTCTTACTTTTTTGAGTAGGTTGTTGCAGAAGTTACGGTAACGTAAGTATGTTAATTTTAAAGTAGTATTTTTAGGGTTTTTATTTGATTTATAATGCATCCTGTCTCTATTGCGTATACATCTGAGAAGGCCAATTGTCATCCACGGTTTTTTGAGTCTAAGCTTAGAGGGAATAGGTCTAAGTATAGTATTCTTAGTCAAAATAGGCGAAAGTAGGTGGAGTAGTCTATTCATGGCTGTGTTAGCATCCGTACAACTGAGAACACTCGATAAATCGCATTGTTGAATATCATGAACGGTTTCTGTAAAATTTAAGTGGGGACGATTAAAGTGAGTGATTTTATTAGTCAATTTTATTTCTAAGTTCAATAGTAAAGCCGAATGATCAGTTATAGATGTTTTTAGTATAAGAGATGTGGGAACATAGGTTGATTTTATAAATATATGATCTAGACAATTATCTAACCGAGTTGCGAGGTGGTGAGCTGGAAGAAGCCCATGCGAGGCCATAAAGTTTAAGTAATGATTTGATCGATGATCACAGTTATTTGGAGTTATATTAATGTTCAAATCACCAATTAATGAAATATTACTAAATTGTTTATAATTTATTAAAATGCAATCTAAGCTGTCTAAAAAATTGTCTATGTTTTTATGGCATGGGGATCTATATATAGCAACTAATATAATTTTATTGTATATATTGCATACTAGGCCACTTGCATCAGTGAGATTCGGTTCATGAACATCAAAACTTAAAGAGTTTTTGATATATAGGACTACTCCATCATTTTTATTTATGACTTTTGATGTGTGGACTGAGGTATATCCCTTTATTTGAGGAATAATAGAAGACTTTTGCAGCCAACATTCTGTTAAAATGATTACATCTAAGTTGATTTTCATCGCTACGAGTAGGCAAAGTAAATCGTTGAAATTTTTGGTAATGCTTCTAATATTAATGTGCATTATGTTAAACGAGCTTTCAGTAAGATTTATATATTTTGAACATTGTTCTGGAAAGCATGTATATGAAGAGCAGACAATGAAATTGTCCAACTCATCGTTTATATCATTTACAGGAGCCATTGAGTATAGGTAATAGACTTAATAATAATTGACTGTAGGAAGTGATTTTGTTTTGGAAAGCTAAGCAATTTTTACTTAAATATACACGCGATGAGTTATGTATGGAGATAAGGAGAGAGAATGTGTTTATTGAAGTGCAAGTCTTATGTGTTAAATTAGTGCGAGAGAACCGATAAATGTTATTAAATTTTAAACAAGGTATAGAGTGAAGAGGGTGGTATAGTTTAACATTATGTGTTTTTTTGTTTGTATGTGTGTTAAGTAGTGAGTGCAAGTATGCTGAAGTTATAAATGGGAAATAAAAATGTGTTTTTAAATTGTATATGTGTGTAATCCTTTCTGTATAGATATTTTTAATTACATTAATTATAACTATTATAATGAAATATGATCGATTTACAAAGGTTATGCTGAATACACAGGTTATGTATACGACATTATATACTACAAATGCTTCAAAAAATTTGGGATATAGTCATTGATTAGTATTGTTTAGTAATTGTAACTCACGCAATGTTTGTTCTGTCTTAACGAGGATTTGTTTGGCGCCTGGCATTTTTCTTAGAAATATATTTCCATTTGTGGTCCAACAGAAATTGTAATTATTATGTTTTGCAAATTCCTTGGCAGCAAGAAACAGCTTTCTCGAGCTAGCGTAAAGGTGTTCCGATACATATATGGGGCGATCTTCTCCCGGCAAGCCGATACTATGAGTAGTAAGGCGATGATCTTTCGCATGTTTTTTATTGAAGGTTCTTAGGGAGGTAACAATTTGATTTTTTAATTGCACGTTACTAAGCTCGGCGACGATGGGTCTAATGGTTCCTGTTTTACCTGGTAATCGATATACATCCCGGATATTTGTTTCAACCAGCGTCACGTCGACTGCGGAACAAACTTTTTTAACTATGCTTGACAGTTGTGATATGGATTCTTTGTCCTCTGGTGGAATGTTGCGTATTTCGATTGTAGAAGCCCTAGTTGAGCGCTGGATATCCTGTAATTTTGTTTCGAGGCACTTAATACTTTCTCTGTATATTTGTTTCTCTTTTTGTAAAGTTTCAATTTGTTTAAGCATGTCATCATACTGTTTATTAATAAAGGTAATAGTTTTTTCGATTTCAAGATTAGATTTTTGTATAGCAATGTTTTGTAGTTTTATTTCAGCCATTTCGGAAGATAGTTTATTTAAAGCTGAGGTTTGGTCATCACAGAATTTCTTAAGAAACGATTCTTGTTCATTTTTCCATGCTTTCAATATTTGGTGTATGTCGATAGAAGTATCCTTGGTATCCGAGTCCGGGGAAGAGCAGGGACGAGGACGTTTTTGGCGCATTGTTGTATTTACATTGGCACTAGGACTGCTTGATATCAGTTGCGGAATGTCCGATTCAGACATTGTTTGAGTAATATTGCTGGAGGTAGACGGAGGTGAGCGTTGAACGCGAGGCATGATACCAGTGCCAAGGTATACTAGATCTTAACACTTACGCGCGTTGAGTCGTTTATGCAGTGAGTACAGCGTAAATGACCTTCAATCAGCAAGGCTCGTGACGTGATCTTCGTAGTACGGGACAGCAATAATTATGGCTACTGTCTTTTTCTCGCAGAGGTGACGGAGTGCGGCGGAGAAAGACTTCGTCGTAGCGGCGCCGTAGAGCGATGGACGCAAGATTGGTCACTTCGTCACTATTTTTAAGAGTTAAAGTCGCGCACACGATTAAATTTACAAGAAACAAAAACACGTCTGCTCGCTGTCACAGTTTGGACGGAAATCATCAATCAATATGTACGAATACTCTTCTTAGTGTCAAGTCAATTTTTTGGATTGTAGTTGGAATTAGAACTGTATACGAATATAAAGTTACAGTCGAATTGAGGGAAAAAGGTATGAATTTCATTAGAAGTTAATTTCTTTTTAGATTTCCAAAATGTGTCCACCAGAAATTGAAGTGGCATGTCGCAACAGTTCCGAATCATCGACTATCTCAGGGCCAGCAGATGCTATGAAGGAGTTTGTTGATTCTCTGACCGCGAAGGGCATATTTGCTAAGGAAGTCCCATGTTCCAACATCGCGTATCACTCAAGATATATTGCTGACGCAGGTAAAAACAATGATTCGTTTATCATTTTCGCATACCATATATGAAAAATATGTATATTATATTCCTCTTTTATTTTTTTCAGGACCTGGTCTTTTAAAATACTTAAGCGAAGTAATAAAGACTCCGCGACTGCGCTCCGAACGCTGGGTATCAACATCTATTCCTGAAGAAAGATGGGAAGAGCCACTTGCAAAGTACTCCTCAGCGGAATATCACACCAATAACTTGCTTGTAATTTTTATTCTTTTTTTCACCATAGAGACGTTCGGTATCATAATTATTATTATTGTATATCAAAGTTGCTCTTTTGGCAGCTATGATTGAGAGAATATTTATAGAATTGATAAATTGAATTTAATTTACTAGAAATCATATTTGTCTTCTCCAGAATCCAGTTCTATTCGAGGAGACATCTCAACATATACCACAGAATGCAGTGCTTGTCGAAGTAGCACCACACGGTCTTTTGCAAGCAATCCTGAAACGTTCTTTACCTAACTGTACAAATATACCACTCACTCGCCGAGGCCATGCCGATAATGTCGTACATTTATTGGAAGCCATTGGAAAGTAAGTTATGATGAACTTAGTAAAATTCACAATAATATAACCTGCAAAGTAATCAACAACGCTAAAACTAAAACATTGAAATATTCACTAATATATTTAAATATAAATAAATAAATAAATATTTCGGGACAATTTTCATACACGGCACGATCTGATCCCATACTAAGCTTTCGCTTGTGTTATGGAAACCAGATGGCTGATAAACATTTTAAATAAATACTTATATATAATATAATTAACACCCAGACACCGAGCAAACATCTATGTTCATCACACAAATATTTCAACACAACACGACCAGTTGTTTGGAAGGCAGGGTTACTAAGTACCATTCAAGCCAACCAGCCAGTGCCACCTATCTACCGAGTAATAAAATTTAAATTCATATTTCTAACATGTATATTATTTGATTTTTAGTGTGTTTATGGAAGGATACTACCCAAAGATACAGAACCTTTACCCGAAAGTAGAATTCCCTGTATCTACGGGAACACCGATGCTGGGACATTTGGTGGAATGGGCACAAACGGAAAAATGGTATAGTAAAGTGTAGTAATATAAAAGTTTATTATATTATAACTTTGAATCCTAAATTTTCAGTATCAGCTTCGTTTAGAAATTTTTTAATAGACCAAAAAAACCTTGAACTCAAAAATCAAATCAAAAATTTTTTTTTTGGAATACAACAACACATTACAAAAACTTTATGCGCGATGGCACCCATAAAAGCTTAAATAAGCTGCGGCACAGGTGCCAACGCCCGCCTCCATACATTAGTAGTTCCACTAATCAAATTTTAACATTTATATCTCCAAAACAGAAACACAAAGTAATGATAAAAGTAAGTAAGACGATTTATACAAAATTAAAATGTGCAGGTATGTGTTTGTGAGAGAGTGTGAGAATGTTATATGTGTGAGTATGCGAGAGTGAGATTATGAGAGTTTGTGAGGTTGAGTGAGAAATGTAGAAGTTTAGATGGTGGTTTAAATAATTAGTTGAACTAAGCTTAACGTTCCATATCAGCATTATAATGATATTATTATCTACGGTTTTAAAATAATTTACTTCGGTCGTCTGATAAATCCAATATTTCATTTATAGGAATCTACCTTTATACGTGTCTGCACATAGACAAATGGCAGCGGCCTGCAAATTCGTTCTTTCCATACACGATGATGAACACAGCTATTTACGCGGACATATTATCAAAGGTAACACAAACAACTCGGTATAATGAGAAATAATATGTTTTATGGCACCGTAAAGTGACGAATTTTGCATCAAATGTTAAGTATCAGTGTGATGATTTATTCATAAAATAGGCTATAAATATAAAATTTAGCAACTTAATAACGTTCTAGTAACTTTATGTCTATATAATTATCTTCAGGCAAAAACTACTACCGATTCTCTGCTGCCCTGGTAGCGGTGTGGGACACTCTAGCTATGGTTTTGGGGCAGAAAAAGAAGAGTATATCGGTTCAGTTCCAGAATATTCTGTTTTTATCTCAGCCTTTGTTACACAACATAAGACAACTACGCCTAACTGTAGCTCTACATAGAGGCACTGGAAAATTTGAGGTAAAACACTTGTGTGTTTCATTAAATTCGAACATAATGTAGACACAATTACAAAGTTATAGAGCACGACTATTGAAATATTAAATTTAATAGAAGCAGACAAAATTAGCTGTAACACTAAAAAAAAGATGATACAATTGTATTTACCTACTAAAAAAACAATACTACTTATCTATTAAATACTGTAAATATCATATATACGCGGATGACTTACAGCTATACATCTCATTTCATCCAAGCCAGACTCATTCAGTAATTGCAAAGATCAACGATGACTTAAATAGAATATCTAGTTGGGCCGACTCTAACTCTCTAGTTCTCAATCCAATGAAGTCCAAATTTATGGTGTTGGGAACAAAAACGATGATCCAGAAAGTTTTATCGTATAACCCAGTTTTGCACATTAAATCTGAACCGATTGAGAGAGTTGTGTCGACGCGTAACTTAGGAGTCATACTGGATGATGGTATGCGTTTTGAGGACCACGTTCACGAAATAGCGAGGAACTGTTTTTACAGGCTTAAAATTCTGTATCAAGTGCGTGATTTTCTAAGTGAAGATTTACGTGTGAGGCTTTGTGAAACTTTGATCTTATCAAAATTTAATTATGCAGATGCACTATATGGGACAAGATTATTGGCAAGAACCGAACGCGTAATTAGGAGAGTCCATAATGCTTGTGCGCGTTTTTGCTATTGTATCCTTCGAAGAGCGCATATCTCTCCATTTCTTAACAAATCCAACTCGCTATTTATGACTTTCAGGAGAGAACTACATTTTAGCGTACTTTTTTTCGGTGTTGTTAAGAACGGTAAACCTGCGTACTTGCATCATAAACTTGACTGGGCCAAAAATGATTATAATACTAGGTTCGCTAATTCCGGAAGCATTAAGTTATCGCAACATTTCTCTTCGTCATTTCGTGGTAGTTTCCGTTATGCTGCTTCAAAGTGCTGGAATAATTTACCTCCCCCTTTACGAAATCTTTCTTCAGTGCCATGTTTAAAAAAACGTCTGAGGTTTTTGTTGCTCCAGCATCAGAAGCAATTACCGATAGGAGTTAGGCCCGTCGCCACATATTTGAGCCATTGATCATTTTAAGGTATTTTATTGTGTATTTATATAATATCTAACACTCTCCCACTGTTCGCAAAATAAAATTAAGGTGCACATTATATTTTTTCTCTACCTATGCTACATAAACACACTTTCATAATTATATGTATCATTTAATACTGAATCATTGCATCTGTACAGTCACGTGGTCTCCTCTGAAAATCAGTGCAATCATTTTAAATAATGGTTGCTGCTTTGCTGACGGGGAATCCTTTTTGCCTCCATTACTATCTTTTTTTTCTCTGTTTTATGTATTAATTACTAAGAGTTACATGGTGGCAAATAAAACGATTTCTATTTCTATTTCTACTTACAGGTTACTAATGAAGGCATTACTGTAGCTACTGGAGGTATTCAAGTAGTCGAAAAGAGCAAGAACCATCGACTATTCAGGCTTCCAGCTGAACACAAAGAACCATTGACCCTCCAGACTGAAGATATCTACAAATTACTTTATACGCGCGATTATCACTACAGGTAAAATTTCCATTTTTTTTTAAAGTTACATTCTCACTAATAGACATTTCAGGCTAAATTACAACCAATGTACCAAGCCAAAAACGAAATTAAAAATAAATAAATATTTCAGGACAATATAGTAGAAATTGCCATTAATTTCGTTGTAATTAATGGCAATTTCTACAGTGATTAAAAACATTTTTCTTACAATACATCAAGGAATGTGTCTTAATTAACAAAGTGACTTTAATTTCAGGGACGATTTCCAGAGTATTAACGAAGCAAACCAGACGTTAACCGAGGCTAACATTCATTGGAAGAAAAATTGGGTTACCTTGATTGATGGTCTATTACAGTTAAATGCATTACGAGTTCCAAATAGTAGCGTGTCGCAACTAGACTCCATAAGGGAGATGCATATAAATATTGACGAGCATAGGATATATTCCGACAGCAAAGTGCTAACAGCTGATGTTCTTGAAGTTTACGACTGTACTAGGTACGTTATTAAAGTATATTATTATCCCACCAAAAACATTTTCATGTAAAATGTTGCCTAGACGAGCCCATATGACTCGCACTGTCAAAAAGTTATCAGATCTCATGTAGAGCCAAGCTTCTAACACCACACGCCCTAACTCTACAAGGCCTAACTTCACAAACTCTACACCTTAGTCAAAATATGTGGCTTGGCCATTTCGCTACATTCACATCGGCGTAAGGTGAAAAATTAATGATAAATGTTAAATAAACACAAAAGTTATGAACAGTGAGTTCATAACTTTTGTGTTATACAATAGTTCTTGTAGTAACGAACGGCCAAGCCACATATTTTGACTAAGGTGTAGAGTTTGTGAAGTTAGGCCTTGTAGAGTTAGGGCGTGTGGTGTTAGAAGCTTGGCTCTACATGAGATCTGATAACTTTTTGACAGTGCGAGTCATATGGGCTCGTCTAGGCAACATTTTACATGAAAATGTTTTTGGTGGGATTTCATTTCTTTTTGTAAGTTGTTTGTAACAAAATTTTATATGTCGATTAAATTTTTAATTTTTTTTTAACAAGGAGTACCTATACAGTATACACATATATGTCTAGGGGAACCAAGTTTTAGATTATTAGATTAGACCTCTAGCGTCATCAAAATTTAATTTAAAAGTACAGGTCTCATACAAACTCCCATCCCCTAGGGCCTAGTTTAAGGGGTTGGGGGATGAAAGTTACAAGTTTTATAATTTTTTTGTTGTTTGTGTGCTAATACTAGCTTACATACAAAATTTCAGCTTTCTAGGACATTAGGAAATACCTTAAGAATTTTGATGATCATCAGTGAGTCAGTGACGAAATTAGCGTTTTTTAGATATAAATAAAATCTGAAGTATAAAAGCTAATGTAATTAAAACTTAATATTTTCAATAAGTCCGCTATTGACAATATATCCCGAAAATTTTGTTGATCTAGCATAATCCAAACCCAATTTATGAGGGTTCAAAAAAACGTCGAAACGCTTCGAGAAAAGGTAGGTAGTGCCCGTGCGCTTCGCTTGTTCGCTTGGCTCGTCTTGGCGGGGGCACTACCGTGCCCCCAGATCAATACACATAATGAATATTTTCATGGTTAATTAAGAATATTGAAACCATAAACAAACATATTAATTCATCTGTTTTTTTTCTGTTTAAGCAGGTAAAAACACATTGGACACATTAATTTATTGGTGATAGACCAACATAAAGTTTAACTCATGGGATACATTTTATTTGAGAACAAAGGGTTCAAATATATAATTAAATGTGGTTTCTAAATAAGTTTTTTTGCTAAAATAAAACGCTTCTTCGAAGACCATACGTGTGACGCTACAGGTGGAGAGCTAATTGTAATTAATTAAAATTTCATATATTAATTCACACCTTTTTTACAGGTGTGGTGGTGTCCTTATAGAAAATCTAAGATTCCAGGATTTGCCTTTGGCAAAACAGGACAGCATTGCCATTAAGTACTTGCAATTTGTACCACATATTACAAATAACCAGTTAAATGTAGGTGACAATACACAAAAACACATTTGTAAGGTTTTCAAATATAAAATTTTAATATGACTTAATATTTTTAGGAAGCATCTGCGCTATGTGTACTTCTTCAAATAGTCGCTGAAAATGTGAATAATAATGAAATAACTGCGGTTAAAATATATAATAACGCTGGTAAATTTGACTGGCTTAATGAAATGAAAAACGAAAGTTCTGATGTTAAAATTAACTTTCTTGAACATGAACACGGGTAAACGCAGGTATTAACGACCCCTCTAAGGCAATTTCAAAATCAACCATATTTTTTAAGTATACTGGTTCTTCTAAAGATTTATAATTTCATTTTATATGGTAGTGTTATGTATAAAAAATGTATTTATTGAAGCAAATACATTCTAATAAAGGATTATCTTGTAAAAAATAATTTACAATGTGACTTAGTCGATTGTTGCTATTACCGACCCATAAAAACGGCTGTGCAGCTATTAACGATTTTTATGCAGCTATTCCCGATCGTATGTGAGAGGAAGTCTTTTTCCAGCAATGGAATGTATAGAAGCTAGTGATGATGATGATTACCGATCTTAATAAAATGAAATAAAAATGCAAATATATTCGTATTTTTTTATTGTAGTTATTTTTAATAAAACAAATGAGTACTTTTTAGTAATGAACTAAATAATTAAGTATAAACTTTTAAATTAATCAACATAATACTATTAATATATGTACATATATTAAATTAAGGATTTCAAACTCTAGGATATTTCGTTATGCTATTTGATTGATTGCTTCGGCGAGTTGTGTTTTACTGAATACTTTTCGCCGCTTTCGTGGCTCCATATTTCTGGAAAAAATATACCTAATTATATGTTTTATGTTAATTTAACCTAAAAAAAATATAATTTTTAATAGGCACCTATTATGTCATAAAAGTAATAAAAATATATTTGCACGCTCAATTACGAGCAGAATGTTTAAGGATCAATATTATCTGTATATACAAACATCTTTATTCTACATTCTGCAAATAAAGCAATTTGAATTTGAATTTGTAGATGAGAAACTAAACAATCTATATTCGATCGGTAATAGCTTCCTATAGTTGCTATTGCCGACCCACACGGGTCGGTATTAAAGTATGTAAGTATAAACCTAAATTGTATTACCGACCCATAAAAAAATGGTTATTTTAATTCATTTGACCATCAGACTATAAAATAGATTATAATTGATTAATGTCATACAAAATATGAACAAATGCATATTGTTTAAACAAAAAAAAACAATGATTTACAACTGTAACTATTCGATAGGGATCCTCTAAAATATCATAACTTTGTATAAATTGACAACGCTAAAAGACACAACACTAGACAAAAAAGTTTAGTCGCTAATAGATTTTTATGAAGACTCATAGCTTAGATTTAAACTGGTCCATAAAACCACTAGTGTTAGTGTGATATAATAACATAAAAGAAAATAAAACAAAAAGTTACGTTGCTGCCATTGCCGACTTACAGGTCGTTGATACCTGCCACGACTTAAACTGGTGAAGCTAACACCGTCCCATTTTAATTTTAAGTTTTATCGTTTCAAATTACTTTTTATTAATAAAATGTTGTAAGAAATGAAAAGTTGACACTTAAATGCATTGACATTTAGTAATATAAATTAAAGTATAGATGTCATTTGTTTGTAAATGTCTTAAAAAGATACTCACAGTACTTACCCGAAGGAACAACGGAACAGTACGACACGTCCTGCTTCCACGCTACCCCGCAGCAACTTACGCATTTTAACTCTTTTTTGCTCAGTTACTCACTCTAACGTTAAAGTATACGATGCTCAAGTAATACATTCGTGTATAACTTTGCCTACCTATAGCTAGAATAGTTCTGGAAACGTTTAAATTTCGAATTACTTTTATAGGTCGGTAATACCTTCAGATTTTCGATGGGTCGTTGATAGCTGCGTTTACCTTAATTTTGCCAGAAAGAAAAAAGCTTTTGCATAACGTTGACGTCTTCTTTGTCAACGATTTATGTAGTGATGATAAGGTAATTAATTTATGAGAATAGTCCTTGTTGGATATTATTATGTTATATTATCAGTAAAAAAAAAACATTTAATAAAACTTATGATTACAGATGTGCAAAGAACTTCATAAAATTCTGCTTCCTAATACATTTATCATTAATAGAGAATACTGCGCCGAAGCCAAAACGCGACCTTCTTCCTTGTACACAGTAATTTGCGACCATGTAATTGAAAAACAGAAAATACAATTAATCAAATGGAATCCAAAAAATATCGCTTCAGCAACAAGTGCTGTTACTATCACAGACAAATCCGGTTTATTACATCTAAGATCCCTACTGGATACTTTACCTGTAAAACAAAGAGTTCTCGTATTTGCTCAATATCCAGCAATATCTTATTTGGAAAATTTGGTAAAGCAATGGAGGATGCAGGGACGCATTATGAATTTATGTATAATAAACCATGAACTCAATGAAGGTCAGTTTATGGAAGATTTACCTGAATCTGACTTGGCCGTTAATGTTTTTGACCACGTACGTATTCCATGGTTTTTGATATATAAATTAATTTTCCGCATATCCTCATACAGTACTGTGTGATGGAATGTATAGATGATAGTTTGCCAGAACCCTTGTCCAAATATAATAAAAAAATATAATATGGTCAAATTAATATTATGGAGAACTACGGCTACGGCTTCGCCCGCGTTTGCAAAGGAAAACCCGCATAGTTCCCGTTCCCGTGGGATTTCCGAGATCCTTTGTGTTAATCCAAGTTACCCTCTATATGTGTGCTAAATTTCATTGTAATCGGTTCAGTAGTTTTTACGTGAAAGAGTAACAAACATCCATACATCCATACAAACTTTCGCCTTTATAATATAATATATTAGATAGATATTAGATAGGCAAAGGAAAATTATATCAGAAATATTAAAGAATAATTTTATATTAGATGATGGTGATACCAACGAATAAATTTTTGAAATCGCGGCCGGCAACTCTCGCATTAATTAAAGGAATGCAAAACTAAGTTTTCAGGTTTCCATACGAAAAACAACGGCACCGTTAGAGTCACTTTATAATTGTCCGTTGAATAAAAACAACTTTCCCTGAAACTATTGCCGACGGTATATCAATTGGGTATTTGAAAAAAAAATGATTTTTTATGTATTTTACATAAAACTTTGTTATTAATAATATTTATATTTAATGCAAAAAAACTTCAAAGATTTTTTTTTTCAATTAATAACACATTTTGGTCACCATAGTTGTGACTTCATAATGTCATAGCTAGGTATTTAGGTATTTAATAAACAGCGTTTACAGCTATTAAACATCTCTAGACAATAATATTTAAAATGTATTGCTAAAATACGAGTTGTTAATTGGTTCCGATTAGAATCTGATAATATTCCTGATGCTGATAATATATTTATGATTACCGATTTTTGTTAGGAGTTGCCTTTGTAGTATTCGTACATAATGGTACAAAACAAGAACGATAACTTTTGAGGTTCGACATTTTTAATATAAATTTAAATAATAATGACAACAAAATTAAATAGATCAAAACACTGTATTCATTATTTTTGTATCAACTGCATTGAGTGAAAACTAACATTATGACGTCACACGCGCTCTGGTGACGCTTCGGGAGTTGTCGGCGTGTCTTCGGTACTGAGTTCAAAAATTAATTTTATTGTGAAATAACTTTTAAATTATTGCAAAAAAAAAGTTTTGTTATAGAACTAAGTATATAATCTTTCCATTTATCACAAAAAAAAAATATTCAAACACACAATTATTTATTATCTAAATATTTTTATTATTTTAGGGCGTTTGGGGAGGTAAGTACTACGTTCCAGGAAGACAGCTGACTCACACGGGCCAGTGCGCTATGCTACAAAGTTCAAAACTTGGAGATATTGAGTCACTGAAATGGTTCGAAGCACCTAAAGTTTCTGACTCTGGAATAAATGTTCAGGTAAGAGAAATAGAAACATTCCTTATAATAATAAAGTAATTCATTATTTTAGCTACTATTTATATCCATTATTGTGTTACCTTCACCATCAATATAACTCCTATTGATATTATTTTTTAGGTTCATTATGCTGGAATAAATGATCTGGATGCTAAGAGGGCTTATGGTATAATTCCATTCAGTGAAAACACAACTAAAGGTTATTATGGATTGGACTATAGTGGAGTGACCAAAAAGTATGTAAAGAAATTAAATTGCAATACGTTACTCCTTGAATCAAAGGAAGACCTAAAATACGACAATATAACATTACAAATTAAGTACTTTATAAACTTGAAAGATAACGAATTCTGTTCTTTTTTAAGCTGTAGAATGTTCTGCAAGACCTTTTTAGAGACTTGTTGATTTCTCAATTAACATGTGAATTATAAATGTACTTTCATTGCAGTGGTACCAAAGTTATGGGCATGATCAATGGAGGTTCTGTGAGCAATGAAATTAAAGCTAATCCAAACCTCTTGTGGCCCGTACCAGAACATTGGACACTCGAAGATGCAGCAACCGTTCCTTTGGCCTACTGTATGGCACTTTACGTTTTGGTAAGTTATATTGTTATAAGTACATATTATTATTTAAGTTAAATTGTTATATTTCTTACACTAATTGAAAGAAGATAGAGCAATTTCGTTTATTCTTATTCGTTATTTCGCTATTATATCTGTATTTTTTATTTAAATGTATATTTTACTATTGAAGGTGTAACAAACTTTTTTATTTTCTTTCCAATTGATTTGAACAATATCTGTATATCTTTCAAAATACAGGTTATTTCATTCATATTATAATATATTTTATTCTTGTTGTATCAGTTACTTATTTGAATGGTTTGTTTACAGAATATTAAAGGTACATTCGCTCCCGGCATCAAAGTTTTAATTCACTCTGGTACCGGTGCTTTAGGACAGGCTGCTATATCCATATGTTTAGCTTACGATTGTGAGGTATATACAACAGTGAGCGATTGTAGCAAGAAACGCTTCCTCAAAAAGTTGTTCCCAAAACTAAAAGGTACTTTACATTTTTAAACAGCTATAAAATTGTGGAACAATATTCCAAAGATTAGCCCCCGTACTATGATGTCTTAGGCTGGTTGCAGAGCTTGACCGACCATCAGTGCGTACGTCAGTCGCGCTTGTCATATGTATGGAAATTCATAAAACCGTTCATAGCTAGACCGACCATACGCACGCGTATTTTCATGCGCATTAGTGTCATAGTCATACAATTGTTGATGCGTATCGTCAGGACCGACGGTACGCACTGACGGCTCAAGCTCTGCAACCAGCCTTAAAGTAATATTGTTTCCAGTGTGGAAAAATGACACTGATATTATGTAGGTCGTCTAGTGTCATCACTTTTCTGTAACTGTAAACAATAATGCTATAAGAAATCATGGTTTATCAGTTATCAAATTAATATAGACGACAAAATGAAATGTTATTTGAAAAATTATCTCTTGTATTTGCAGAAGAAAACATCGGAAATTCGAGAGATATTACATTTGGAGATATAGTTCTCTCAAGTACTAAGGGAACAGGCTGCGACATAGTTCTCGGCAGCCTCAAGGGTGAACTCAAAAATGTAATGTATATTTTATATTTTATTTTATCCCATTAATAATGATTGGCTTAGGTAGCTTTACGCCCGCGGCCGCGGCGTGAATCGCGAGAAATATAGAAATTGTACATAATTAATTTTCGATGAGGCAATATTATGTTAGTTTACGACTTCAGATATGCGTATATCTCTACAGACAGATAATAAGAAAAAAAGTATTTTTAACGGATAGACATTGTTTTGGGGCCTATAAAAATCCATATTGCATAGGAAAAAATATTGATGTACTGGTACCGGAATGTTTTGGCTATATACGTAAAGGTAAATAATATTATTATCAAACTTGTTACTTACCTTAACTTACGCAGAGACTGAGGATCTTATGAAAGCTTAAAGCCTTACATTTTAGAATAACCGCATATCAAATTTATATACACATATTCGTACATACGCACCCTGACACACACACACACACACACACACACACACACACACACACACAGCCACGCTCACAATCTCATACTCATACATACATTGCATGCCTGATATTTTATTTAATACGTACCTTGTTTCTAATCCCAGCCTTTGTTTCTTTATTTTTTTTTATTTTTTTTGTAATTTATAATATTTATTAATGTAGTTATTCAATTTCTGTGCAGTACTATACCGGCTATGTCTTGTGTGGAAGGCGTCGGTCGCCTCTAGCACAGGTTTATACCTAGTTGAGGCGATCGTCGAGTTCAAATTGTATTGTGTTATGTATTACTTAGTACTAAATAAACGATTTTTTTTTTTTTTTTTTATTGTAGCCTATATTAATATTTGCAGGCATCTTTGAAATGCTGTGGACCATCTGGTGTAACAATAGATACAAGTTTAATAAGCAGCCGTGAGGATTATAACTTTGGAATGCACTGCCTTACAAAAAACAGAACATTTAAAATAATTAACTTCTCATCAATATTTGAACCTGGAAAGGAACTTGTAAGAAAGGTATGTACTGTGCGTGGTAATTAAAGTAGAAGGATCTATGTATGACTAGATTTCCGCCCGCGGCTTCGCCCGTGTTTGCAAAGGAAAACCCGCATAATTCCCGTTCCCGTGGGATTTCCGGGATAAAAACTATCCTATGTGTTAATCCAAGTTACCCTCTATGTGTGTGCTAAATTTCATTGTAATCGGTTCAGTAGTTTTTACGTGAAAGAGTAACAAACATCCATACAAACTTTCGCATTTATAATATTAGTAGGATTTGAAAATAACTGCTTTCTGCATGAAATATTTATATTTATTAAATACTTCTTCCCTTGATGAGAATCTCGATTACCAACAACTTTCTACTTGTCTGGATAATCCAACGATTGTTAGTTGCGATTATCATTGAAACGGCGAATTGTGAATTTTTAACGAGAAAAAAATTTAGACGTCATTCATTCTAGAGATTTTCAAGGCATAAATTGAAAATCTTTCAAAACTGCAAGGGACAATAAATATTCAAACTCATAATTGTTTCAGCAACTTCAATTGCAATTAAGTGAAGGTATAGCTAAAGGCTACGTGCGACCCCTGACTCGTGTAGTGTACAGTCCTAACGAGGTGCTAAGAGCATTTAATTTGGTGGCAACTAGCAAACACCGCGGTCGAGTGCTGATCGATATGAAACAGGACATTTGTATGGAAAAAGCAAGGTAAAAAAATTGGTTGTCTGTAAAGTCGGTTTACTGATGATAGTTGAACGTGACAACGTCCGATTGTGCTTCTTTGTCGCTCGTTCCGCGCTCTCGCTCGCACTTCAAGCCTTACATGGAACGCCTCAGATGAGTCAGAGCGAGGTAACGCCGCATGAGTCATGTTTTTTCGTGCGTGCAGCCGGCTTTATCGAATTATAAGACGTTGTCACGTCAAAAACCAAAAGTTAACTGATAAGAAAGAATAAAGAAATATAAACATTTATTTTAACACACATAACAAACAATGATTTAAAATAATAGAAAGCAAGGATAAAATATTAGAAAACAAAACCGAATTTCCGGATTTATTGGAAAATCATAATAGCGATTGTTAAATAACAACTACCTACGTTTCAGATTAAATTGTTCTCCAAATAATGCTCACATAGTGTTATCGGACAATGATGTACTAGCAATGCAACTTGTTGATCGACTTGTCGACCGAGGAGTCCGAAATTTGAATCTTATTTACGAAGGCCGATCTGAAAGTTTGCTATTTAAAATAAGGTAAAAAGTACTATTTGATTTTTATCGTGATTTTTTAATATACTGTTTTTGATATATTATTTGAATTTGAATTGGTATTGAAGTTTCTTAGTTTTATTGCTATTCATACAAGAACTCTTTGATGAATTTTTATTAGATGACTAGCTGCTCCGCGCGATTTCACCCTCCCCGTCCCGTTGATCGTAGCGTGATGATATATAGCCTTCCTCGATAAATGAGCTATCTAACACCGAAAGAATTTTTCAATCGGACCAGTAGTTCCCGAGATTAGCGCGTTCAAACAAACAAACAAACAAACAAACTCTTCAGCTTTATAATATTAGTATAGATTAATGAATGAACACTTTCTCACTATCAGAATGTGGAGAAAAACGGGAGTTGAGGTGAAAATACAAGAAAAAGAAGACATTGCCGACAAAAATATAATTCTTAATATTCTACAAGACGATAAAAAGAATAACATTGAAGGAGTATATGCCATACTTACGAATGATAGCAAATTTGACAGAGTAAATGAATTTTTGGAAGATTTGGATTCACAAACGAGATTATTATGTCCTCAGCTAAGGTATAAATATTATATTATATTTTTACGCTGTTTAATAAATATTATGAAAATAATGAAAATATTAAAGGAAACGCTACAATATTTTTATATTATTTCAGGTATTTTGCTATCATAAACAACGAAAATGTGATTGGTGAACAGGTAACATTATTGAGGGCAAAACTTGGTTATCCTGCTACTCTCATTCGACTTCCGTCGCTATTAAAGGTACTATTTTACGCTATAGGATATTTGTGTGGCCTTTACATTATTTTATTGGTTCTAACATAATTATAACAGAGGTATATACAATATAACTCTATTTATTTACTCGAATTTTTTTTTATTTTTTGACCACCTTTTTATGTTGTATTGGGTAGTATAAAATTCTTGAAATAGGTATTCATTTTCTAAATGATCATTATATAATTTTATTTATACATACATGAAGATTAATAAATCTCTTACTAACTAAATTTGCTACCAGAATGAACTCAACGATGGCCAGCATCAATTAATGTCAATAAGAAGTGCTATTGATGCAGTTGAAGAAGCTATGATATCTCAAGAAGCAGTCAGCAAAGCACAACTTGTACCAGCATATACCTAACAAATCTTTGATTGACGACGTTGCTAAATGGGCTGGTAGGTTCAATTTATTTCCATCCATAGCAGTCATAGCAGTCATAAACCTACTACAGCCTACTTCATACCACTACTATTTCTACACGTCATACAACTCTCACTTTAAATGTAAAATGTGTCATTTACAATTTTATTTTAACTAAAATTTGAATTAAAAACTTAAACCAATTAAACACTTATTAAACAGGCAAACAATTGAATATTCAGTAAAAATAGGAAAAATTAACAAAATCTAATATTTATATTTTCAGGAGTTAAACTTCCAGTAGAAGTAGATGAGAACCTTACTCTGTCAGATTTAGGCATGGATGTAGACCGAGCACAGGCCGTGCAAGCTGGTTTGAAAAATGAGTACAATATATACTACCGTGAAGACGAAATATCCGATCTAACAATACAAAGGTATATTTGCCATACCATTATAATCTACAAATATACAACTTCAGAATCAGTCAGAATGCAAATGACTAGCCTATATTTTAAAAGTAAACTTAATGTACGTCAGAATTCAAATAACCTATTTCTTGATATATTTTATCACTGTTTTAGAATTGGCCAAATAGAAGAACTGTTGTATGAATCAGAGTATAAAGATACTACGGGTTTGGAAACGTTTTATTCTTACGTAGATTCGGATGAACTATTTGCTACAACTGAGATGGCCTTTTTGTCTACATTGACCAACAGCGCATCTATGGTATTTTCCTTATTCATTTACTGATTTTTTTCTTTCTATTTTTAATCATGTAGTTTCATAGAGGTAATCTATACTAATATTATAAAGATGAAGAGTTTGTTTGTTTGAACGCGCTAATCTCAAGAACTACTGGTCCGATTTGAAAAATTATTTCGGTGTTAGATAGCCCATTTATCGAGGAAGGCTATATGGTATATATCATCACGCTACGATTAACAGGAGTGGAGCCACGGGGGTAAAACCGCGCGGAGCAGCTTGACTATACTAATATTATAAAGCTCATGAGTTTGTTTGTTTGTTTGAACGCGCTAATCTCAGGAACCATTGGGTCCGATTTGAAAAATTCTTTCGGTGTTAGATAGCTCAATTATCGAGGAAGGCTATCTTAATATATATAAATCTCGTGTCACAATGTTTGTCCTCAATGGACTCCTAAACCACTTAACCGATTATACTAAAATTCGCACACCATGTGCAGTTCGATCCAACTTGAGAGATAGGATAGTTTAAACATGTAGGTACCACGGGCGAAGCCGGGGCGAACCACTAGTAAGGCTACATATCAGGAGCGGAGCAATGCGGGTGAAACCGCGGAGCACAGCTAGTCATTCTATAAAATTAAAGCAGTCTCATTGCTTCCGTAACATTATAATCATATTTTTTTTTTATTATTTCTTAAAATATGTATTAATTTTTGTTCGTAATTCGTATCAAACAATTGCCAAAAAGGCAATAAGACTTATATAATATTATAATGTTTAATATACATTTAGCGTGATGATGAATTCGACTCAAGTCAAAAGTTCCTGTGTATTGTTCCTGGAGTGGAAGGACATTACAAGCGCTTCTCAGAATTGTGTGAAAGACTAAAGTTACCAGCTCTGGTGCTGCAACCAGGTTTAGCAATGGCTAAAAATGAAACATTACAAGATGTTGCTCTACGCTTTGCTAAGGTATTAAAGAATATTACCTATAACATAAGCTTATAAAAGTAGCACTCTGTGAGTTAATGATAAACGAAATAAATTATATACTTCAGGAACTCATACGTATTTATCAAGAAATAACTAGTTGAACTCGTGGAAATTTGAATAGGTGTGAATTTCCTGTCTAGCTATGTTCTGTTTCACGGATCGATTTTATTTGCTGGCAAGATCAGCCTTCTGCGTCCTACGATCACGCATTAACCGTTGTAGTACCAAGGACTAAATAAGATACAATAAATCTCAATATTTTTGTAAGCTCCAACATATTATGGTCGTAGATTATTATATCCATTTAATCCATACTAATATTATAAATGCGAAAGTAACTCTGTCTGTCTGTCTGTCTGTTACTCAATCACGCCTAAACTACTGAACCAATTTGCATGAAATTTGGTATAGAGATATTTTGATACCCGAGAAAGGACATAGGCTACTTTTTATTGCGAAATATGTACCACGGGCGAAGCCGGGGCGGACCACTAGTAATGTATAATTCTGACTGGATCTTTCTAGACACTATTAAAACGGACCGAACTAAAAGAAAACTTCTATCTACTGGGTTACGAGTCAGGAGTCATCATTGCTTTAGAAATGGCAGCCATTCTGGAGGAATACGGTAAGGAAATGAGTACTTAGATACTGATTTGAAAACTAAATAAAGTACAGCATACTCTTAATGATAATAGTCTCCATTTTTATTTTATGTACTAAGATATTATGTTGGAACGAATAAATACTATCTTCTCTATACAATAAAAGTCAGAAGTTTTGATTCCTTATGAATGTGTAAATTGATTGTGTAGGTATGTATGCTGCAAATTGCAATAACATGTACAATACATATTACATAATATGCCATCTATATTATGTACCAAAACTAAATAATGAAATCTATTTCCTTTCGTTCTAAGGTCTGACGGGTATAGTATATTGCATTGGAGGTACACCCAACGGTATTCAAATGCAATTCGCTTCAAAACTTCAACAATTCCAAGATGAGACATCGCTTCAGGAAGCCGTGGGCAGGCACATGGTGAATATTATGTCGGGGCAAAGTAGTGCTTCACTAGAAACAGCCTTTGAGAAGGCTCCAACTTGGAAAGAAAAAGTAGATAGCTGTTTACGTGATTTGAGAGGACGAGTCAATCATTCCGCCCAATATACTAGAGAGCTCATAGAGACAGCATATTCACGTATTGTACAAGTCAGAAATTATTCGTCGAAGCCGCAGAAATTGCGATCGCTGCTAATTGTGATGACACCTAGTGATTGGTTTGAAAAGTTCTCTTTACAGGATTATTCTGTGCAGCCAATAGTTGAATACAAACTTAAAGCACCATTAGCTTACGCAGCTCAAGATCTGCGTTGTGCTGGAATAATAAACAGACATCTTGACGAAGATATATTAGAAGCATTTGAGCATAAGAATATATGTGAGACGTACCTACTGAATGCGGATACTTTTATGACCACTAATTAGTTCACTTTGTGTTGAATAAATAAACGGTTTTATGAATTTATTATTAGTTTTATTACCACAGTAGCTTTCTAAGTAGCTTCAGAAGGAAATTTTATACCTACTTTGATCCACAAAAAAGTATTATAGGTACATACTAAAAGTATACTAATAACTAATCCATAATAGTCTTACGTATAAATTAAGTAGGACACAAATAAGCAATAACATATAATTTATAACAATATTTACTCAATTATATATTTTATTATGTAAATTTGAAGAATAACTAAAACCTTGATCTATCAGCTTATAATTGGGAGTACCTAACAGATATTATTTTAATGTCTTTTTCACCTATGATGATCAATGATCATTCCTGTTACACTTCATCGTGTTCCGAATTATTACGTATTTTATGTTTAAAAAGCAAAAATAATTTTAGTGCATAATATATTTATTTTATGGCGGCATTATTACCAAAAATATAAAAATGAAACATCTTAAGCTTATAAAACAAAAACAGTATTGTTTAATTTAATATAATTAAAAATTAAATAAAATATCACAAAAAAATAATACCTACGCAATTCGTGTACATGATAATATGGATCGTTGAAAAATCATAGAGTTGGAAAATCATAAAATCGGCGCCTATCTCGTGATCGTTTGTCAATCGAGTCAATCATCCGTACGAGTGCGTCAGCCTTGTATACAACTTGCATTTTTATATTGATTCTTTACTTCTGTTATTGTTGACTTTTTTTGCTGTTGTTTGCTAAGTTTCCTTAGTTAATTAATGGCGAAATGCCGAAAAAACTATAATATTATTTGGTACTTTATTCAAATCGATTTCATTTCCATATAAAATATTATCGATTATCGGAAACAATTGATACGATTTCAGTAAAGAACATCTCTACACGTGTCAAAAATCGATGTGTCACAGACACAGAGTCACAGAAATCATCTTAAGGTGAAAATAGCTTTTTTGCAAAAACTATATCTTCCAAATCCCAGTTCTATGTTCTATGATGAAAGATTGATGTCCTGTCCAGGATTTTCCCAGTCAACCCAATTTTAATACATTTTTTAATACACTAAATTTATTATAAAATTGGTCTCATTCTATTATCACGCCGTTGCATTTCGACTTATATTCGGATCTTAGACCACATGGGAACATGGATACGTGAGGCATGAATTCATTCTCTAATGTAACTTGCAATGGGACTTAACAAGACCAAATAAATCAATTGAATCATATAAATAATATTGGATAAACGTGGTACCTATTTTATTTTTAACTATCGTTGTTTATTGTAGTGTATGTATGAAGAATACTATAAAATATAAAAATACCTACATATTTCATAAATCAATCGTCAAAACGATACCCTAATAAAGAAACTGTACTTATTTATTGACTCATGCTACGGGCTACCACAAAGCGGTGTGATGGATTTCATTGATGAGTGGAGTTAAGTAAATCGTCCACTGCTTTCTGGAAAGTAGGACTGATAAAATCTAGGTATCTTTCATGATCGTTTCGGGGCTTAACGGGGCTATTGGAAAAAAAATTAATACAATCGGTTCAGTAGATTAAGAGCATACAACGTCACAAACTCACAAATTCATAAACTTTATATCTTTCAATACTGTTAATTTATAGAACTACTAGCTTACCGCCCGCGGCTTCGCCCGCTTTCTCTAAAACGATGAGATTTAAACTATTCTATCTCTCAAGTTAGATCGAACTGCACATGGTGTGCGAATTTTATTATAATCGGTTATGTGGTTTAGGTGTCCATTGAGGACAAACATTGTGACACGAGATTTATATATATTAGAATATAGATTAAGAATAGATAATATTTAAATGTGGCATCTTAAACGTGAGCTTAACACCATAGGGCAAGGACTTTCATTAACTCTGTAGCATATTTTTTATTTTAGGAAAAATAAAACAAAGTATAAACTCAACAACCCTAATTTTTATTCACATCACCTATGTAAAATTTATAAATAAAAAGCTTCATAATATATTATATTTGCATCTTGTTTATTGTATAATTTTAAATCATTGAAGTCGCATCCAAATTCAGAACATAGGTTTCGCAGAGATTCTTCTGTTCAAAAGCTTTTAAGATACCTTCCTCCAGATGTCTATTGACAATTGCAGCACATCTCATATCTTGAGTTGCGTATCCTAGCGGAGCGTCTAATTCATATTCAATAATTGGCTGTTCAGAATACTTCGATAGAGAATCTTTTTCAACCATCGATTGGAATTTATCAGAGATATCCATTTTAGGCCTCATTAAGATAAGTTTCGATTTCAGTTTTTTAGGCTCAACCACATAGTTCCGAACATTAACGATGCGGGAGTATGCAGATTCAATAAGTTCTTTAGTGTATTCAGCTGAATGTTCCACTTTTCCTAATAGACTACGAGCACAAATATTCAATTTTTCTTGCCAAGTAGTTGCTTTTTGGAACGTGTTCTCAAACATGTCTGTTTTGTTTTCAGTGATCAGCGTCATCATGTGCCTGCATACTCCTTCTTGTAACGCATTTTCATCTTTGTATTCAATTAGTTGTGTTTCAAACTGTGCTTGGATTTCATTTGGTAAACCACCCAGACAAAACACAACGCCGGTTAGACCTAAAAGTAAATTATATATTTTAGTAAAATTGTTTTTCTTATTCCCCTTAATCGTACTATACATAAATGCTGAAATGAATAATAAGTATACATTTTTATTCGAATATTTTCTAATTTAAAGTTTAATCATTAACTGTAATAATTGACCTGAGTCGTCCATGCTCTTTGAATAATGAATTATTTCATTAAAATCTTACCATGCTTTTCCAAAATAGCAGCCATCTCTAAAGCAACGATCACACCAGATTCAAAGCCAAGAAGATAAAATTTCTTCAGTTCGGTCAATTGCAAGAAGCTCTGAAATAATATTAAAATTAGATTAAACATCTTATAATTCATATCGATGACACAAAATCAGATATGCATAAGTATAGTTTAGAGAACAATAATGTTTGAATTTACGAAGTAGAGACTAGTGTTATTGTGTCAATATGTGTTGTTCCTAGTTCTTAGACTTATGAAGTCCTCTTTACAATGCAGATGCAATCACCAATAAAAATCACAGATAGTGTTTGTGAAAGGGCATAAATGTTTCTACAATGATCGGCCATCATTGTAGAAACTCATAATCGCCATAATGGCGACAATAGTTCAATCATTTGTTGGGCCAATGCTGTCCATTGTAACGTAATATAAGATGAATTTATAATGAACTAGTGGTCCGCCCCGGCTTCGCCCGTGGTACATAATATTTCGCAATAAAAAGTAGCCTATGTCCTTCCTCGGATATCAAAACATTTCCATACCAAATTTCATGAAAATTGGTTCAGTAGTTTAGGCGTGATTGAGTAACAGACAGACAGACAGAGTTACTTTAGCATTTATAATATTAGTAAGGATTAAGTACGTCAGCGAACCGCTGCGCCATTGTGCGCAGGTCTTCAGTGTATCTAATTGGAGGTTGCAGTGCTAGCGCGGGCAGCTTGAGACGCTCGCAAAGCACGGAGAAACGCGCGTGGTTCCCCTCCACGCCTGGCACCATGCACAGGAACACTTGGCTGGCGTCGAACTCGTTGTGAGCCTGTAATCATACAATTTAACAAAATATATGGTCCGTTAGTGTTGATGATGGATTGTTTTTACACCGAAACCATTGCTCGGACATCACCATAAACTGTTTGTAATAGATGCAAAGGCCAACGACGACGAGTATATTATAAGTTCTAGCTTTCCGCCCGCGGCTTCACCCGCGTTTACAAACAAGAACCTGCATATTTCCCGTTCCCGTAGGATTTCTCAAATAAAACCTATCCTATGTGTTAATCACTGTTACCCTCTATAAGTGTGCCACATTGTAATCACTAATCAGTTTAGTAGTATTTGCGTGAAAGAGTAACAAATATTCACATACACATACATCAATCCTCCAAAACTTTCGCAAGTAGGATAGGATAACATCTTTATTTTTTATTTGATTTTGAACATTTATTGCATTAAAATCAACATAAAAAATTTTAAAAATAATTTTGTTTGCGTGGATTGCATTCATTATTCCTATTAACGCAGTTGGGTTTCTTACCATAGCTGAACTGTTTGTTAAGGTTGGCAAGAAAGTCATTTCCGTTGTAGCCAAAAGTTCGTCTCGATCCACGGATGAGTAAAACGTGGCCAAGCCTTTTGGTTGTACAAAATCTTTTTCAAGTACCGATTCTTGTATTTCACGTAACCTGAAAAATAGATTTTTGTTTGAAAATTCACCAATTTTATTTATTTGATAGAAGATTTCGAAATTCAACGGCATTGAAGTTCATTTCTGGCTTTGGATTGAAGCATGCCGTCTATTTGTTAACCGACTTCAAAAAAAGGAGGAGGTTATCAATTCGGCCGATACGTTTTTTTTTATTTTATGTATGTACACCTATTTCTCCGAGGTTTCTGAACCGATTTACGTGATTCTTTTTTTGTTCGATGCGGGATGGTGTCCCATAAAAATTTTATTCAGATAGGCCCAGTAGTTTTTATTTTATGAGCATTTTTGTCGGTATTTGTAAATGAAAACAAGTTTGAAGTCGGTTGTTTTTAACGCAGTTATCACTTGTTATATCAATAGTTACGATACGATAATATTGATGGGTAGTTATGTAGATTATTAATTAAAATACTAGACTAGCATCAACCTGTATAACTTACTGTTGAACGGTTAGATTCAAAATGGTATCCTTCTCAAACCATGTGTCATACTGGTCTCTTAAATAAGCCTGCAGTATTAATGCTTTTTCTGGCTCAACTTGTAACTGTTGTAAGGTTGTATCGTCATTAACGATTTCTGGCAATTGAATTTCTAAAAAAATAAATACAGAATTAGAACATCACGTAATATAGAAAAATTTATAAATATTTCAATTCATCAGATTCTTGAGTCATACCTGCCAATGTACAAATTTCTTGAAGTAAATATGTACTTGGAGAAGGAATGTGTGCTATGGTTGTAGCTTTTTCGGATAATATTGCTCTTTCAATAGTGTTGATGATATTATTATTTGACAGCGATTGTCCATTGTCATTCTGAAAATATGATATTTATATACTATTTTATTTAAGTTCATTCATATTTTTTGCGTGATACGCATTCAGGATGAAGACAATTTGATACCATATATTGACAGTTTTATATCAATAGATGTAATTTTTTTATGTCAGAGCATGTTAGTGCTGATTTACACAGGGTCAGTAGACAAGTCAGTCGCGGCGCCGAATTTCGGCGCCGAATTTTGACTTTAACCACAGCTTTAACTGTCTTATACTTCAAGCCTCTGTACTGACTTCAAATCTGTTTACACAGGGTTTTTTTCGGGTCAGCACTGATTTGCCTCGAATTTGTAGTCAGTTACTGACCCTGTGTAAATCAGCACTTATGTTAAGTGGTCATGACGGCTCAAAAACATTAGATCACTGGTAACATTAGATCCAAGTACCTTAGTTAATACCTACTGTTATACAAATTCGTATTTATAAATAAGTACCTGTTTAATCAACGGAATCTTGATAAATGTGGCCGGCAGATTACAATTACGTCTCATTAAACAAATCTTTTCTCCAGTCATATGATTTTCATTGATCACAGCGAAGTATCTGAAACGTAAAATATATGAATGGATAAAGCTATTACAATTAAATAAACAGAAAGATAAAATTGTTACAATTAAATTGGTAAAAAATTTCATGTCTTATTAACTCAGGCCCCGGAATCACAGACACAATAGAAAATCTATTGTGTCGTGGACCGATCGGGCCGCTCGGGGCTCAATGGGATATAATTTCTATAGTATCTAGAAATGTTTATTAAGATGTTGACGTTGATTCGTATATTTTTATCCTGCAAAATGTTAGTATCATAAATTGGTACTCACTTTAATTTGGAAGCGTCCTTCCTAGCCTTAGCATCCAAATTAGCCAAACTAGAAACAACATTTTCCGAATTGCTGTTATTCGTGATAATTGCGAAAATTCCCTCAACTTCATTTGCAAGATTATCGTCTAATGTATTGAAACTATTATTCTTCTCCCACACATTCTCTATAGTGAGTTCAATTTGAACATCTAATTTTTCCCATGCTCTGAAAATATACAAGTTAAATGAAATCTTGGCTTACATTTAAAGCAAAGATGTTTTGCGTGAAGAAAAATAATTAAAAAAAATTGGTTGTCTGTAAAGTCGGTTTACTGACGATAGTTGAACGTGACAACGTCCGATTGTGCTTCTTTGTCGCTCGTTCCGCGATCTCGCTTGCACTTCAAGCCTTACATGGAACGCCTCAGAGCGAGGTAACGCCGCATAAGTAATCTTTTTTCGTGCGTGCAGCCGGCTCTATCGAATTATAAGACGTTGTCACGTCAAAACCATATAATTTGATAATATTGATGACAAAACATCGATAGATGCACGTTAAACCGATTTCTGGCATGGCGACGCATGCTGTTTTTTATATATTACACTTACCTTATCTTATGTACCAAACTGTTTGATTTCTTTGAGGAAATCAGTTGTACCTTCCTCACTCCTTTTTCAATAAGGCGTTCAATGAGACGAATTGCCAGGACCTCGTTATCGGAAATAACGATGTGATAATTGTTCGACGAACTGCTTATTCTGTAATATTAAAATTACAGTAACTAATTACGCAGATTAAAACAGTAATCACGTAATAACGATACTGTCTGGAAAAGTCATAATATTACAATATTTTCTTGAGCTGCGTCAGCAGGTGCACGCGTAGCCGCGCGCTATGCTATTCACTATTAAATAGTAAGTAAATGTTAAAAAAAGAGTGTGTGTACTTATGTAGGTACACGCGTTAGAAGTTATACTTCTTTGGCGTATGGAAAAAATACTAGAATATATAACTTGAACATGGTTATCAATTTTCATACCACCTAGAACTAATTTCATGCTGTTAAATTTAGGTGTCGGTGTGCGCGCGCATCGTAAAAATTCACTCTCATCATTTTTCTCCATCGCGCCAAAAGAAGTTTAACTTCAAAAATGTAATGTTGAAATTTTTGTCTAATTGAACAAATAAATGTTTGAGTTTAAGTTTGAGTTTACAACTCACCTAATAGTCTATGATATTTCCCACTCACCTAGTCTCGGTATAGGGTATGTTCTGGTTCATGTCGATGAGCACGCGGCCGCGGTGGCGGCTGGCGGCGAGCAGGCGGAACGCGCGCGCCGCGTCGCTCGGCGCGAACGTGAGCCGCGTCAGCGGGCACACGTAGCCGCGCGCTATGCCTTCGCTGATCAGCACTTGGAGGCGCTAAATAAAACCTTGTTATTAGACAATATACCTCAGAGTCCTCAGACCATGGGAGCAACAGGTGTTAAAAATTCTAACATTTGCACGTCTGTGTCAAATTTAAAAGAAGAAAAAAACATTTCTAATTTATTTCACTACCTTGTTTTAGACTAAAAACTTACTTTCATATCACTTTCGTTGTTGTATTTAAAGATGGACGAGATGTCGACGGCAGCAAATGATCTACTTTTTGTCATATTGTACATTCCGTATGAGAAGTCTTCATTAGTTTGAACCATTCCTGTGTCTATTACAACACCAGACGCTGCACAACACTTGATGGAAATCTTAAAGAAAAATAAAGAAAATCTTAAAATACAATTATTTATTTCAAATACGTCCGTCGTATACTAATTATTCTTCGTAAACGCTTGGGATCGTTATCATAAGATTAAAATTTCGCATAAAATTTCTTCTTACATTTTTGAGTTCTCCTTTGACGCAGTTAAGAGTAATGTCACAACCATAGCCTTGAGTGCGAGATAAAACCATATCTCCAAATGTAACATCCCTTGAATTACCGATGTGGTCATCTGTAAAATTGTACCTCATTAGAAAGAATATAAAAAATCTCGATTTGCACCTCGATTCATATTTTGTTTTCACTTGAACGAAGTAGTATAAAATAATATAAGTATAATAAATATAAGTAGTATGAATTAGGAAAAGCCAAGGCACAAATTTTATAAATTTTGTAAAATTATCAGCAAAAACATCAAATAAAAATACCAGATCTATAATTAAATATATTAACGAAACATTTTTCGAAAAACAGACGGACGGATGTCTGAAGAATTGAAAATTTACCTTTCAGTTTTGGGAACAGCCTCTTCAAGAAGTGTTTCTTGCTTTTATCGCTAACGGTTGTGAACACTTCGCAATTATGAGCAAGGCAAATAGATATAGCAGCTTGGCCTAAAGCGCCAGTACCACCGTGAATCAAAACATTCATTCCAGGGAATAGTTTTTGCTTGATAGCCTTAAATAAATAAAAATATATAAATTATAATATAGACGTCAGTAATGGGTTCGCAATTGAGCTCTTAGAGCCAGCGCGCACGAGCAACTTTGTCTCCGCAACTATTTTGTCTCTCCCACCCATGGGCTAGTAATATGAAAGTGCGCGCACGTAGCGACGCAACTCCCCATACAAATTGATGGGAGACACAAAATAGTTGCGGAGACAAAGTTGCTCGTGCGCGCTGGCTCTAAGTGTGCATTCCATGCTTTTTAGAGATAAGGCAATTCAATCTTAATATTTCTCATAATAATACCAAAATATGCTAAGATTTAGCTATTAGTAAACACGTTACTGCATGTGTTATCTTTTATCAAATAAAACTAATCAACTAACCAATTTATTGATCACTCATGTCTGTATTCAAACATAAGTATAAACAAAATCAATTGGAAACAGAAAGTACAATACAAGAAACTCACCAGGCAATAAAATGCTTGAGCATACGCTAGAGGAACAGTTGCTGCGTCTTCCAAATTCCATGTTTCTGGAACCGGCCACAGAAGATTCAGGTTTGCCTTCACTCTACTTCTTATAGTTCCACCCTCTATTAACCCCATTACGCGTACACCTCTGGACAAAATATGTTTAGTTAATACATCATGTTTACATTTCTATATTTCTACAAGATTTCTGCATATTGGTTGAGTCTTGATTAGTTTTACTGACATTTATTTCAGGTATTTTTAAATCGATATAACTCCATTGTATTTATTGCAACTGATCTACGTAAAATGCCCCTAGTACTATTACTTGCTCTGTGGCTTCTGTTATTATTATTGTCTTTGTTAGGGATCATTTTTATTTAACTTACTTATCTGTTACACCACTGAAGTCCATTCCGTAACAATTCTTCTTTACATTTGCATAACTAACTTCGCCTGATGCCCTCTTGATATCGATATCATTAACACCAGCATAATGTACCTTTGAAAAGCGATATAGTTCTTTCATTGCTATTTCTGCATAAAAATTATAATATTTTAAAGAAAACAACGAAAACTTACGTTTACATTAATTCCGGCACCCGTCGGTTCAGGTGCTTCAACCCACTCTAGTGAATTGATGTCTCCAATTTGTCCACTTTGCAGCATCACGTCATTATTTGCTTCGGGCAACTCGTTGATTGGTAAATAGTATAAGCCACCCCATTCACCCTAGAAACATAGAATTTAAAAGTTATATGATACAATTTGAAATCAAACTATGGCGAAATTTCCTTTTGAAAGAGAGACATCGCCAGAAAATTTATTGGATGAGCTATGAAAATTTTCGTTACTGTTACTATGAAATAACTTACGTGATTGAGCATAACTTTAGCTAAATTACACTTCGGGAATTCTTCAGTGCCCTTCAGTTCGTCATTGATCACTATCACGTTAACAGAGCGTCCAGTCTTGCGTATGTTTTCTGCTGCATTATCCAGGTTCGATATAGTTGGGTATGAGGCTATCAGAAGGATTCTTTGCTGGACTGGTAACATGTTAATAGTAGAGTACAGATGTTCTACATCCGATTCCCTTTCAAGTGTGTAAACACTCGTTCCAGCAGTATCAGTTGCTTTTGGATTCCATTGAATTAATTGGATGTATTGATTTCCAATGTTATAATTACAAACGACGGTAAATAGGGGTGATATTTGCTTGGTGGGTTTGATAAATTCTTTATTGATGATGAATGTATTCGGTAGTAATTTTTTACCCAATGCAGCACGTAACTGTAAAACGTAAAAGGAATTTAATTTGTGTTCTTAATAATTTGAGAGTTTATTGCAAATTATGTTAAATATTGAACTGTTAATAAAATATATTCATGTAATGTTCTCGCTCCTTTATTTTCTCCGTGATCTTATTAAGGATTAATGAAAATTATAAATGTAGAATATAAAGTAGCTATAACCTTCTCGTTAGAATATAAATCGTTCACGAAGATAACATCAATGTTGTCCAAATCTTCAGGCATATTTTCTTCTTGTAATACGGAATATTTAGCTTTGAGTTTTGGAATATCTTCTATGATTTTGTGAATACCACTGAACTTCGATTTACGAGTAACGTCGTCAACACATTCAAATACGGATATTTCTTCTTTATTAATGTTCTCATTAACGATTTGAAGATAAATGTAAAGCGCCGTTGTTTCCTAAAAATGTGTAGATTAATAATTGTATACAAAAATAAGAAAATGTAAATAGGTAATATGTTAAAGATGTACAAGAACTTACATCAGTTCGATCATTTGGGAAATGGGGTACAAACTGCAATGCTTTCAAAGACATGCTATTATTTTTCAAAACAGACAATTCGCGGAATTTGACGTTTTCTACGATCACTCCTCCACATCTGAAAAAATTATTAAAATAGTATTACGTTACTGTACAAAATACAATGAATAATATAGTAAATAAACAACAATTATTCTCATTAACAACCATTTTAAATTTAAATTATATAATTATATCCGGCATATTCTGTACAAATTGCTATCCTAACCGGTGCTAAATATTATTATTACGACAATCGAAAAGCGCTTGTTTTAGAAGTTAAATTGAGTGAATAAATGTTTGAATTTAAACCAACCTTGTGTAATCAAATGTGTCCATATAAGCAGCTTTTAAGACATCAACCTCATCGCTTTCGATTTTATGTTTTTCAATATCAATGGTTAACCGTCTTATGTAATCAGGATACAAAGTTTCATCACCGGATTGGCGTAATATATTAAGTTGTATCAATCCATCAATAAAAGTGATCCAATTATTTTGCCACGTCACATCAGCTTCATTGAGTTTATCGTTACATCCTTGCAGAGATTGGAATGCACCACTGAAAATAATTAAAGGTACATCATTATAAGAATAGTTCTTGTTGCATTTTGATTTTCTAATTCAAAACTTGGCAAATATGAGCAAGCAGAAATCATCATCATTTTAACAGTTATACACTGCTGGACATTGGTCTATTTTAAGGCACGTCACTGAGCCTTAGCTCTTTGTCGTGAATTGTGACCAACAATCCTACGTCATCACTTCACCGTGTAGCATGCAGAAATGGTTCAGTATAAATCATCTACTTATTCATCAATTCAATCATCTACTATTATGTTTTTCTACGGTATACCATATATATATATATATAAATACCAACTTGGGCACTTAGTTGATCCAGCCTGACTGCCGTGCATTCCTGACTCCACCTTTACCCCAATATTACTCGACTCCGGTTGCATAGATCTTGCCCGGAGTGGCAACGGCGCAAATATTTGAGCGATGTTGCCAAACGTATTCGTGGAGAAATTGATATACTCAACATTTTTATTGCTAAGATCTCGAACTGAATCGACTCCGTAACGGCCGAAATTCAGAAACCCATAAACACTTGTTGGCTCCGTTTTATATACCAAATCCAAAGTCGTATGTTGATCATTATCATTTATATTATCAAAATGACAGCTTTATTTGATCCGACAAAACGAAACTGTATATTAAGTAACGTAGATTAATTTTTCGTAAACTCTACAGTATTTGTTGGCTCCGTACACAAACATATTATAGTTAGTTAATGTTCCATACATTGCTAAATCCGCCTAGACTAGACGAACTCGACTTCGTAACGGTTCAAATTTTGAAATGCTCAAATACTTCTTGACTCCGTTTTATATACCAAATCGTAAGTCGTATGTTGATCTGTTCCATTTATATGCACTTGCATGACATTGACATGGGGATATGAAATTAGGGCTACCAAAAAATCTCCTGAGTTTTATGGAAGTTGAAGAAGTCGACCGTAATTCAATTGAAACTTATAGAAAACGTTGTGAAACTAAAAATACGGAACCCTAAAAAGATAGATTTGGACGAACCTTTCGTCATACAGTGACGGTGATAATTCTCAAGTAGTATGCAGCCTACAAATAACAACCTACCTCTTGAATCAGGGCAACTCTTTGGCGAACGCTACACGTAAGATCCATATTGTGATGCGTCAATATTTACTATCGGATTACGATATTTATTGACGTGTAGGGTAGTGTATTGACGGATCACAATACAGGGTTAGTTTTCAATGACCAGCCAAAACTTAAAATTAAGATCTAGATATTAAACCAAAGGTGCATTTGAAACATTATTGTCGAATAAAATTAAATAAAAATAATAGCATTCATTTGAAAATGTCTTAAAAATTTCCTAAATCGTAAACACCCCCAGAATCAATGCACTTGTGTGCGTGCGCGCATTGCCAAATTTATGTGTGTGCTAACTTCTACCTATCTAGGTTGTTGAACTGAATTGTTGCTTTTGTAATGTCCACACGTTCGCTTTTTAGTGGTGGACAGGAATGAAATCTAATTTAAAAAAAAAGTTTTTTTTTTCATTAGTTCTAAAAAGTTATCGATTCTGAACCATTTCTGAAAATTTGGCCGGTCATTGAGAACTAACCCTGTATATCGCTGGATTTCTGGAACTCCTTGTGATCTGATCCCAGGACCTACATCGCAATATTTATCTTGCCGTCATCACGTCTGGCTCGTACAAAGAACGTTTCAGTACTGACGCGATACGTATTGATGGTGTAGGGTGTGCTGTGATCCCTCCCAAGATACATCAGTAAATATCAAGATAATTATCATAATATTTATTGACGTGTAGCGTTCGCCTTTGCCCTGATTCTGATATCAATCTGATAAAATAATTAAAATGTTAGATTTAGGTCAAAAACAAATGACGACTCATATTCTTGCACAAATTATCCATTGCGGAGTAAATATGAGTGTACGCAGATCGCCAACACGTTTAACTAGCAGTGGTGCAGTGGGTACTGCCGGTGGATCGCATCCCGATCTATCGAAGCTAAGTTCGTTTTCTACGAGTTCTACGCCAACTGATACTTAAATTACTTACAGAAAACGGAAACAACCGCTAGAACAAGATTGCAGATGTAATGATGATATGAAGGATATTCGGTCGGAGTTGAGCCGTATTAGTACATTATTTGAAAAATATGTATGCTCAAATGAACAAATAGTAATTCATTCAATTAAACAAAATCATTTCGGCGGTATGGCGACCATTTAGAATCGTCTGAAAAGTATGGCGATGCATGGCGATTTTCGTAAATGGCTGCACGACGATGGTTACCTGTGCAAAAGTTAGCCTGGTACCAATAAAATAAAATAATAAATAAAATAAAATTTATTAGCAACTTCAAATATAACATTACAATATTGCTCTGCCTTCTGAACTAGGTAATTCCTATATCTCAGAAGGCAGTGCCTTCCCTTGCAAATTCCATGTTACATTATATTTGGCAAGTTAACAAAATAAATTTTAGTGACTAATGATAAAGGATACAAAGTAAATGATTAAGAAAATAAAAGTATACGATTTGAATTGCACAATACAATGGTTGAATTGTTTTTTTTTAAATCAACGCATTCGCGTCGGTATGGCGGGATTTATGTCACACCGGAAAAGTATGGCATGACACTACCGTCTACATCTTTTTTATGGGCTATCGGTAAATTCTAAAATTTTTGTGTTACAAATCGTTTGACTTTCGCTATTTTTCCGACGAGTTTGACTAACGCCCACGCGACTAAGCCGCCGGTACCAGCGTTCACACCATCATTTTTCTTTCTGTCATTGCGTACATCAATACACCCCTGTAGAACCGCCATCCTGTTACAAATGACTCGAAATTTTGTGTCAATGACTCCCGATCTACTAGGTTTGCGAATCGACAGCTCTCTAAAATGGAATCATCACATCGACCACCTAAAAAATAAATTATCAGCACTTCTTAGATCTCTGCGTAATATTACTTCTTGCATTCCTCATAAATTACGCCACACCATCTACAACACGTTAGTAAAGCCGCACCTAATGTATTTAATAGAAGTATGGGGGAGTGCTTACAAAAATAAACTAGCGCCACTCCAAATTTTACAAAATAAAATCATTAAAACCATCTTTTACTATCCTCTTTTAACTAAAAAAAATCTACGACGACACTAAAATAATGAATTTAAAACAATTATACTTTTATAATACGTGTATGTTCATCCGCAAAGCGCTACATAAAAACATAAATACAAATATTATATTCTCAACATCAAATCGCCACTATCCTAATAGACGAGCTAGCTATCTTGCCCTCCCGAAGATCCGAACAAATTATGGAAGGCGAACGGCAACATACGTTTCTATAACGGGAATAAATGTCTTTAAACCTTCAAATGGCTAAGGCCGCAAGCGACCAATGGCTGAGCTCGGTGGGCTCTGATTGGCTCATTTGAATCGGATCAACAAGAGCTAAAACGCAAAAAAGGAGATATCTATATATATATATATATATATATATATATATATAAATACCAACTTGGGCACTTAGTTGATCCAGCCTGACTGCCGTGCATTCCTGACTCCACCTTTACCCCAATATTACTCGACTCCGGTTGCATAGATCTTGCCCGGAGTGGCAACGGCGCAAATATTTGAGCGATGTTGCCAAACGTATTCGTGGAGAAATTGATATACTCAACATTTTTATTGCTAAGATCTCGAACTGAATCGACTCCGTAACGGCCGAAATTCAGAAACCCATAAACACTTGTTGGCTCCGTTTTATATACCAAATCCAAAGTCGTATGTTGATCATTATCATTTATATTATCAAAATTACAGCTTTATTTGATCCGACAAAACGAAACTGTATATTAAGTAACGTAGATTAATTTTTCGTAAACTCTACAGTATTTGTTGGCTCCGTACACAAACATATTATAGTTAGTTAATGTTCCATACATTACTAAATCCGCCTAGACTAGACGAACTCGACTTCGTAACGGTTCAAATTTTGAAATGCTCAAATACTTCTTGACTCCGTTTTATATACCAAATCGTAAGTCGTATGTTGATCTGTTCCATTTATATGCACTTGCATGACATTGACATGGGGATATGAAATTAGGGCTACCAAAAAATCTCCTGAGTTTTATGGAAGTTGAAGAAGTCGACCGTAATTCAATTGAAACTTATAGAAAACGTTGTGAAACTAAAAATACGGAACCCTAAAAAGATAGATTTGGACGAACCTTTCGTCATACAGTGACGGTGATAATTCTCAAGTAGTATGCAGCCTACAAATAACAACCTACCTCTTGAATCAGGGCAACTCTTTGGCGAACGCTACACGTAAGATCCATATTGTGATGCGTCAATATTTACTATCGGATTACGATATTTATTGACGTGTAGGGTAGTGTATTGACGGATCACAATACAGGGTTAGTTTTCAATGACCAGCCAAAACTTAAAATTAAGATCTAGATATTAAACCAAAGGTGCATTTGAAACATTATTGTCGAATAAAATTAAATAAAAATAATAGCATTCATTTGAAAATGTCTTAAAAATTTCCTAAATCGTAAACACCCCCAGAATCAATGCACTTGTGTGCGTGCGCGCATTGCCAAATTTATGTGTGTGCTAACTTCTACCTATCTAGGTTGTTGAACTGAATTGTTGCTTTTGTAATGTCCACACGTTCGCTTTTTAGTGGTGGACAGGAATGAAATCTAATTTAAAAAAAAAGTTTTTTTTTCATTAGTTCTAAAAAGTTATCGATTCTGAACCATTTCTGAAAATTTGGCCGGTCATTGAGAACTAACCCTGTATATCGCTGGATTTCTGGAACTCCTTGTGATCTGATCCCAGGACCTACATCGCAATATTTATCTTGCCGTCATCACGTCTGGCTCGTACAAAGAACGTTTCAGTACTGACGCGATACGTATTGATGGTGTAGGGTGTGCTGTGATCCCTCCCAAGATACATCAGTAAATATCAAGATAATTATCATAATATTTATTGACGTGTAGCGTTCGCCTTTGCCCTGATTCTGATATCAATCTGATAAAATAATTAAAATGTTAGATTTAGGTCAAAAACAAATGACGACTCATATTCTTGCACAAATTATCCATTGCGGAGTAAATATGAGTGTACGCAGATCGCCAACACGTTTAACTAGCAGTGGTGCAGTGGGTACTGCCGGTGGATCGCATCCCGATCTATCGAAGCTAAGTTCGTTTTCTACGAGTTCTACGCCAACTGATACTTAAATTACTTACAGAAAACGGAAACAACCGCTAGAACAAGATTGCAGATGTAATGATGATATGAAGGATATTCGGTCGGAGTTGAGCCGTATTAGTACATTATTTGAAAAATATGTATGCTCAAATGAACAAATAGTAATTCATTCAATTAAACAAAATCATTTCGGCGGTATGGCGACCATTTAGAATCGTCTGAAAAGTATGGCGATGCATGGCGATTTTCGTAAATGGCTGCACGACGATGGTTACCTGTGCAAAAGTTAGCCTGGTACCAATAAAATAAAATAATAAATAAAATAAAATTTATTAGCAACTTCAAATATAACATTACAATATTGCTCTGCCTTCTGAACTAGGTAATTCCTATATCTCAGAAGGCAGTGCCTTCCCTTGCAAATTCCATGTTACATTATATTTGGCAAGTTAACAAAATAAATTTTAGTGACTAATGATAAAGGATACAAAGTAAATGATTAAGAAAATAAAAGTATACGATTTGAATTGCACAATACAATGGTTGAATTGTTTTTTTTTAAATCAACGCATTCGCGTCGGTATGGCGGGATTTATGTCACACCGGAAAAGTATGGCATGACACTACCGTCTACATCTTTTTTATGGGCTATCGGTAAATTCTAAAATTTTTGTGTTACAAATCGTTTGACTTTCGCTATTTTTCCGACGAGTTTGACTAACGCCCACGCGACTAAGCCGCCGGTACCAGCGTTCACACCATCATTTTTCTTTCTGTCATTGCGTACATCAATACACCCCTGTAGAACCGCCATCCTGTTACAAATGACTCGAAATTTTGTGTCAATGACTCCCGATCTACTAGGTTTGCGAATCGACAGCTCTCTAAAATGGAATCATCACATCGACCACCTAAAAAATAAATTATCAGCACTTCTTAGATCTCTGCGTAATATTACTTCTTGCATTCCTCATAAATTACGCCACACCATCTACAACACGTTAGTAAAGCCGCACCTAATGTATTTAATAGAAGTATGGGGGAGTGCTTACAAAAATAAACTAGCGCCACTCCAAATTTTACAAAATAAAATCATTAAAACCATCTTTTACTATCCTCTTTTAACTAAAAAAAATCTACGACGACACTAAAATAATGAATTTAAAACAATTATACTTTTATAATACGTGTATGTTCATCCGCAAAGCGCTACATAAAAACATAAATACAAATATTATATTCTCAACATCAAATCGCCACTATCCTAATAGACGAGCTAGCTATCTTGCCCTCCCGAAGATCCGAACAAATTATGGAAGGCGAACGGCAACATACGTTTCTATAACGGGAATAAATGTCTTTAAACCTTCAAATGGCTAAGGCCGCAAGCGACCAATGGCTGAGCTCGGTGGGCTCTGATTGGCTCATTTGAATCGGATCAACAAGAGCTAAAACGCAAAAAAGGTGGATTTGTATAAAAAGCACGTAATTATTATTATTACTGATGGTGACACTTGTGGCTCCGTTCGGATCCACATACGGACGGTGGTGTGGCAATGGATCCACAAATACCAACCGGATCAACAAGTGAAAACGGATCAAATAATTACTAACTATATGGCACGTTTGATCAACATAGTGCCCGTGGAGATATCTATATATATATATATATATATATATATATATATATAAATACCAACCTGGGCACTAAGTTGATCCAGCCCGACTGCCGTGCATTCCTTATTCCACCTTTTCCCCCTTATTACTCGACTCCGGTTGCATAGATTTTGCCCGGAGTGGCAACGGCGCAAATATTTGGGCGATGTTGCCAAACGTATTCATGGAGAAATTGATATACTCAACATTTTTATTGCTAAGATCTCGAACTGAATCGACTCCGTAACGGCCAAAATTCAGAAACCCATAAACACTTGTTGGCTCCGTTTTATATACCAAATCCAAAGTCGTATGTTGATCAGATCCATTTATATTATCAAAATTACAGCTTTATTTGATCCGACAAAACGAAACTGTATATTAAGTAACATAGATTATTTTTCGTAAACCCTACAGTATTTGTTGGCTCCGTACACAAACATATTATAGTTAGGTATAATGTTCCATACATTGCTAAATCCGCCTAGACTAGACGAACTCGACTCCGTAACGGTTCAAATTTTGAAATGCTCAAACACTTCTTGACTCCGTTTTATATACCAAATCATAAGTCGTATGTTGATCTGTTCCATTTATATGCACTTGCATGACATTGACATGGAGATATGAAATTATGGCTAGCAAAAAATCTCCTGAGTTTTATGGAAGTTGAAGAAGTCGACCGTAATTCAATTGAAACTTATAGAAAACGTTGTGAAACTAAAAATTCGGAACCCTAAAAAGATAGATATTTGGACGAACCTTTCGTCATACAGTGACGGTGATAATTCTCAAGTAGTTATGCATCCTACAAATAACAACCTACCTCTTGAATCATCAGTAAATATCAAGATAATTATCATAATATTTATTGACGTATAGCGTTCGCCTTTGCCCTGATTCTGATATCAATCTGATAAAATAATTAAAATGTTAGATTTAGGTCAAACAAATGACGACTCATATTCCTGCACAAATTATCCATTGCGGAGTAAATATGAGTGTACGCAGATCGCCAACACGTTAAACCAGCAGTGGTGCAGTGGGTACTGCCGGTGGATCGCATCCCTATCTATCGAAGCTAAGTTCGTTTTCTACGAGTTTTACGCCAACTGATACTCAAATTACTTACAGAAAACGGAAACAACCGCTAGAACAAGATTGCAGATGTAGTGATGATATGAAGGATATTCGGTCGGAGTTGAGCCGTATTAGTACATTACTTGAAAAATATGTATGCTCAAATGAACAAATAGTAAACAAAATTCATGAAAACATTTCTGAGGTAAAAACACAAATGACCGATATTAAATCGTCCAACGAACAATCCTTGAATTTAATTCGCCAAAATACGAATCAAATAATTGAAATTAAGTCATCAGCATGTATGATAATACATATGATAATTACTGAACAAAACATATTGAAGAGTACTATTTCTCAATTAGAATCCCAGATAAACTAGGGTGAGAGTAAAATAAAATCACTGGAATTAAATCTTTAATCAATAAATCAGTCAGCCAATCCATCGGGTTTTACGTCTAAAAATCAACTTCATATAATTTAAAACTTAATCAAGGAACTACGGGACAGAAAGAGCCGCGAATAAAATTTAATTATTACTGGTTTCCCAGAATCGACATCTTATAACTCAAAGGAGAGGAAATCTAAAGAAAACTACGAAATTTAAAAAAAATTACCTCACTAATAAGTTCAGACCTACCGAAGCCAGTAAAAAAATATATAATTATAAATAACCTTAATTCAAACAGCTGTAGTACAGGTCTTGATGGTATTACTACAAAAGCAATTAAATGCATCAAAGAACAAGTAGATAACTGCGTTAAAAACAACCGCCTTCAAACTTGCACTTGCAACATTTACAAATACAGACAAAAATGCTCATAAAATAAAAACTACTGGGCCTATCCAAATAAAATTTTTATGGGACCAATTCGGCACCATCCCGCATCGAACAAAAAAGAATCACGTAAATCGGTTCAGAAACCTCGGAGTAATCGGTGTACATACATAAAAAAAAACATACCGGCCGAATTGATAACCTCCTCCTTTTTTTGAAATCGGTTAAAAATTAAATCATACCTTAAGCGACTGTTTTAACCAAGCCATAAGTCAAAGACGTTTTCCGGACTCGTTATAAATAGCGAAGGTAACTCCTATCTATAAGAGTGGCTCAAAATTTGAACTATAGGCCAATTTCGGTTTTGCCAGTATTGTCAAAAATATTGGAGAAGATTTTACACACGAGAATAGAAAAATATTTAGACTCATTTAATTTTATTTCAGTGCGTCAATACGGATTTAAGCCAAAAAGTAACACTCTGTCAGCGACTATGGACCTAACTATTAAAATAAAACAGAACATTGACGCAAACAATATAGTTTTGGGAGTGTTTATTGACCTACAAAAGGCCTTTGATACCGTTTCTCACGAACTTTTAATAAAGAAATTAGCATCCATTAACATTAATGGTAAAGCACTAGATATGCTGAAATCATATTTAAAAAATCGATCACGAATAGTTAAAATAGATAACCATGATAGCATTCCCTTACTAATTACATGTGGCATACCACAAGGTTCGATTCTAGGCCCATTAATTTTTTTAATTTATATTAATAATTTCCAAGATTTAAAGCTAAATGGTCACCTAACACTTTATGCGGATGACACCTGTCTGTTTTATTTTGTTCCCTCTATACAGGACATGATAGCGCAAGCACAAAATGATTTAAATAAATTAAATAAATAAATGCAATCTACTAAAAATATATCTAAATTCAAAGCTCATAAAATTATTCCACCACACGCTCCACTTAAAATTAACGGTGTTGTATTAGAACATAAAACCCACGAGAAATGCCTAGGTTTGCGAATCGAACAGCTCTCTGAAATGGAATTATCACATCGACCACCTAAAAAATAAATTATCAGCACTTCCTAGATCTCTGCATAATATTACTTCTTGCATTCCTCATAAATTACGCCACACCATCTACAACACGTTAGTAAAGCCGCACCTAATGTATTTAATAGAAGTATCGGGGAGTGCTTACAAAAATAAATTAGCGCCACCCCAAATTTTACAAAATAAAATCATTAAAACTATCTTTAACTATCCTTTTTTAACTTCTACAAATAAAATCTACGACGATACTAAAATAATGAATTTAAAACAATTATACTTTTATAAAATACGTGTATGTTCATCCGCAAAGCGCTACATAAAAACATAAATTCAAATATCATAATCTCAACATAGAATCGCCACTATCCTAATTATAGACGAGCTAGCTATCTTGCCCTCCCGAAGATCCGAACAAATTATGTAAGGCGAACGGCAACATACGTTTCTATAACGGGAATAAATGTCTTGAAACCTTCAAATGGCTAAGGCCGCAAGCGACCAATGGCTGAGCTCGGTGGGCTGTGATTGGCTCATTTGAATCGGATCAACAAGAGCTAAAACGCAAAAAAGGTGGATTTGTATAAAAAGCGCGTAATTATTATTATTACTGATGGTGACACTTGTGGCTCCGTTCGGATCCACATACGGACGGTGGTGTGGCAATGGATCCACAAATACCAACCGGATCAACAAGTGAAAACGGATCAAATAATTACTAACTATATGGCACGTTTGATCAACATAGTGCCCATGGAGATATCTATATATATATATATATATATATATTTGAATATATATTATATATTTCGTAATAAATTAAATTAACCAACCTATAACTATAATCACGGGCGCAGAGTAATTTGTAGATGTCGTCAGATTTCAGTGTTATCGTATCTTCATGTTTAACTGGGAACACTAACAGACGATAGATGTCATTGCTCTTTTCACTTAAAGATATTGTTCCTTTAGCTACTATAATATCGTCATTTTCTACCTGTGGATAATCGCTTTGTTTTAATATTACACTGATGAATGATAGTAACATAATAAAAACAGAATGTACCTGATTATGTAAGAAATCTCTGAATAATGAAATCTCTTATTATCTTATTTATAAAAGTTCCTTCTTCCTCTTTTCAACGTAAAGAAATGAATGAAATGATTTCTTAAAAAAACTATTTTCATTTCTTAAATATTATTGTTGCATTAAGTACCCTTTTTACGAACCCGACGACAAAAATATTAAAAATTATTCATTGCTTGAACACGTACATTAGATATATATTAAGATTTGTTTACCTCAAAAACTCCATTCCCTCTATGAAGACTGACGCTAAGTTTCAAGGGTCGTTTATCGTGCAGCCTCGGTTGGACAAACAGATGAACGTCTTTAAATTGTACGGAGACAGCCTTTCTCTTGTAATTTAGACTCATATCGAATGTGTCCCATACTGCCATAAGAGCCGCGGAGTATGGATATACGTTCTTCCCTGTAAGTTATCATTAATATTACGACTAATAGACAAGATAATATAATAAACAAATAAATAGTTCGGGACAATTTTCACACACGGCACGATCTGATCCCATACTAAGTTTTCACTTGTGTTATGTAAACCAGATGGCTGATAAACATACATAATATATAAATTTAAATAATTATTATATAGATAATTAACACCCAGACACAGAGCAAAAATCTATGTTCATCACACAAATATTTACCCTGGGTGGAAATCGAAACCACGACCTCTGGCTTGGAAGGCAGGGCCACTACCAACCAAGCCAACCGATCAGTCAATCAGAATTTTGTTTTTTGATCATATTATTATTTTTTTTTAAATTTACCTTTAATAACGTGTCCTCGTAAAAAGTTGTGTTCATCGTCGTGTAGAGATAAAGTAAAGTTGCATGCAGCAGCTGTCTTCTTCAAGCCTGATATGTACACTGGTACTGCCCTGTAAAGGTATCACATCAATCATTTTATATTTAGTTGTAAGCTTTTCTTTGTTGTATTATAAAGGAGACATTTAAAAAAAAATAGAAAAATTCGAAACCGCAACTTTTTGCCAAACCGGGGCAACTCCTAGCCTCTCCGCTACCCCTAAATCCCACCTTCGCAATCGAAAGTCTTCTATTCTTTCGTAATTTGCATTTGTCAGTCTTTACAATACATAATATATGATCATGCAATGAGCATGATCCCAAGAAATTTTAAATACTAAAATGTTGATAAAAACTTTTACGCAGTAAATAATTTTTATGTAATAATTGCTTACCATTTCTCACTGTGTTCCCATTCAATCAAATGTCCCAGCATGGGGGTGCCTGTGGATACCGGGAACTCCACTTTAGGGTATAATGCTTGAATCTTTGGATTGTATCCTTTCATGTAGAGTCTGTGAAAAAACAAAAATACAAACTTGAAATTGGTTTATTCGTTCGTGAGTTTCGATAACACATCCATACACGGACAAACACACAGACATGTAAATCTTATATCACTCCATTGTTTTGCGTCAAAGGTTAAAAACCAGTACTAACTTGCCAATAGCATCAAGCATAAACACCGCATTGTCCTTATGCCCACGGTTGGTCAGCGGAATGTTGACGCAGCTTGTGAGGGACCGCTTGAGGATCGCCTGCAGCAGCCCGTGCGGCGCCACCTCGACCAGCACCGCGTTGGCTGGGATCAGGGCTGATGTTTCTTCGAATAGCACTGGATTCTGTAAATGATATTGATTAACTAGCTGATACCTACTTTTTTATAAAATAAAGTTTATTTAGATATACACAGATTGGTTTTATAATTTGTAGGTATATTGTTTTCTACACCATAAGTAAACAATGACTCCTATGCTAGGTTAAACCTGTATTCAAGAGAATTTAATTAATTTATTCGCAAGAATACTTTGTTTGAATCCATTCAGTACATTAAATACGTATACATAGGTCGATCAATGAAATAGTATACGCAATTCTACTTCAGTAATCATCTTCATTAGAGAACAACAAAATAATCTCAATGTCCATCCGCTATAATTAGGTTGAAAAAAATTCTTCTATGAGGCATAAATATAAATAGCTCTAGATTTTAAAATAAATCTCTACGAATTGAAAATACTTCCATTAGTTTATTAAATGGCATGGCAAATAATAGGAACACAGTCGTGTTTTGCCACAGTATATACATATATCTACTTATGGGGATTTTTGGCAATTAGAATTTTTATGAATATACTATATACTAACAAGTAAGTTGTTGGTGTGATATTCAGCTGAAGAATATTTGGCTAGCGGCGAGTCCCATTTGTCCTGTGGTATAGAGGTAGATACCCAGCGGTCAGAGCGGGCCACAGGTGTCTTAATCACTTCCTTTAGGTATTTCAATAGACCAGGACCTAGAAACATACGAAATATATTAATGCAATAGAAGAAGGGAACATTGTATTAAATTTACATATGTAAAAATCATATTACTACTAGATAATTAAACTGCAGTTATCGATTTTTCAACAGCATAGCAAGTGAGTGCAGTAGCATAGAAGTGCAAAAGCAACTCTCCTCGCGTCCGCGTTAAAATGTAGAAGCCCTTCTGGCTAACATTGAGAGACGCCACATAAAAAAAGCAACTCTCCATTTCACTCTACACAGCTATTTCTTAAGAGTTTCTAATAACATGGGTAATATGATCAATTGATCAAAATGATCGATTGTGTTTTAAAATATGAAAAAAACAGTCAATATGTTTAGTCTTATTCACAACTAGCTTCCGCCCGCGACTCCGTCCGCGCGGAAAAATTAAGAAAAATTAAGATTTATTTTTTTCTACGTATTTTTCCGGGATAAAAAGTATCCTATTTTATGCCCAGGATAATAAGGTATAATTATACCAAGTTTCGTCGAAATCGAACTGTTAGTTTTTCCGTGATGCCTTCACATACAGACAGACAGACAGACAAAAATTTATTTAATCACATATTTGGGTTTGGTATTGATCCAGTAACACCCTCTGCTATTTATTTTTTCAATATTTTCAATGTACAGAATTGACCCTTCTACAGATTTATTATATGTATATAGATTAAAATAAAACGTCAGAGTATTTCATGTTCAGTTCATTAATTTCAGTTAAAATAGAATTCTTACCTGCTTCTGCAATATATCTTGAATGGTAAGCTATATTTGAACATGGCACTTCTTTAGCGAATATACCCTTTGCAGTGAGAGATTGAACAAACTTCTGCATAATTTCGGCTGGTCCAGATATTGTAGCGGACTCAGAACTATTGTGGCACGCGATTTCGATTTCTGGAGGGCACATCTTGGCAACCTGAATCATTAAAACGCATTTAATTAAAATTATTAAGCATAAAATTCAAACATAAAAGCCCAAATACCATACAAATCTAAGCGTCGTCGCATTTAAAAGCACAATGTTCTTCCAGATTTTTTATTGAACGATTTTTTTAATGAACCTATGTACGTAAGCCAAATATTACCACGTAAAATGTATACCTTTGAATAACCTAAACCAACAGCCGCCATAGATCCCTTAATAAACGGTGTCTGTACAGACACGAGCCCGCGGCTGTACGCAGAGAGGATCGTCTCTTCTGCTGTGAGGCATCCATCTGCGTACGCGCATCCCAGCTCCCCTACACTATGACCTAGAAAATTAAATTGTCTCGGTTTAATAAACTACTAGTCCAGAATAAAAATAAATAAATAAATAAAATTAAATGGATAAAATACATTTACGTTCTAAAAAAATTTTGTAAGTAATTCAGTAGTCTGCTTGAAGTAGTTATCAATAAGAAGGTTAAATTTATATCAAAAGAAAAGAATAATGGACGAATGCGAAAAAATTAAGTTTTCAGATTTTAAATAATGGTTATTTGACTGATACAATTTTGAAGAACTACTTATTAACACCAAAAAATTAAAATACCTATAATTTTGTCAGGAACAATTCCTAACGCCGTAAGAACATCAGTGAGACCAATTTGAACGGCAGCAATCCCAACGAAGGAATGCAGAATGTTCTCAAAGATTGTCTTGTCTGATGAAGTTATTATTTTGATAAGGTCCACTCCTTTAGGCTTTAACACTTCGTGGCAACTAAAAGCAAAATAAGGTATGTTGTAAAAATAATCTCAGAGTAGGGAAAATATAAAGACCAAGGTTGCCTGGAAGAAATCGCTTTTAAGCGATAAGGCCGCCAAATTGTACATTTATTATAATAATATCGTTTCTGTAAATTTTGTTTTTGTGTGCAATAAAGTGTTTTCTATCTATCTATCTAGTTAAACTTTGCGGGAGCGATTTGACTTTTTTTAAAAAAGAAATAAAATAAAATTAAAATTAAACTTATTTAATTACTTAACTATAACAAGTGGACGATTTGGAGTCACAAATGTTAATGCCAGAATTACATGCAATGATACAAGCGATACCTTATTGCGAAACAAATGTTTTCCATTATGTGGAATGCTTATGTTAAATTGCAAGAACTTTCCGGTGGTCTTGCTGAGGCCAGCGGAAGGCTATTGCTCAACCTAACACAGAGGGTTGGGGTGGATGCGTAACTCCTCCCTCCTTAAGTGCGAAATTATCGGTTTGTTCATTTTTAATAACTATCCGATGATTTCGCAGACACATTACATTTAATATCTTATAACGAAGTAAGTAAAGTAAAAATAGAATTACAAGTACAAATATTAAAAATAGAGACGTATAGCCTAAAGTAGCACTGAATCTAAAATTTCTTTCACTGTTAACCATTTCACTATCACTGAACACTGATTGCTTTAATATCGTTGACATATATTTAACTTCGTCCAAGTTGATTCCTCGCATATTGAGTACACGTGTACTGGATAATGTTGGAGTTCTATTCACAGGTAATTGCGGCAAAACTATAATTTTTGTTGGTTCTACCGGATCATTCTCAGTGATTACTTGGTGAGGGCGAATCGTTATATTCTGGATCTCGATGCTACATGGTTCGTCGATGGTCATTATGTATGTGCCCACGACAGGATATTTGCTGACATCACCATTGCAAATTTGAGTCAGAGTATTTCTGTATTTTGAGAAAAGTATCCAACTTATAGATGTGATTCTTTGCATTCTCACATTCTCTATATTGATTAGCTGTTGTTCGCAGTGCATTGGGTTTCCTTCAAATTTAAGCAGTTGTTCTATGCAAGTAGTTTCAGGATAAGGCGTTTGATTTCGTTCATCGCATAGAAATTGTTCTCCAGCAGCGAGCGATCGGCACGGTTTTACGATCGGTAAGTATTTCATCCCCTTTGCCAACAGGTAAGGATATTTAGGAAAAATGGAAAGGGTTTTACTATCGGATGCACGGTACATAGGTATAGAGTATAATTTGTAATAGTTATAAGTATAATTATCTGTAATTGGAACCTCCATTATGAACGTAATCTGGTTTTGTTTAATATACGATTTAACATTAATAGTTTCTTCTAGTTTTACTAAGTTTGCCTCACTCGCTTTAAACACTAAATTTTCAGTTTGAGATATAAAAATTAAATGTTGCAACAACTCAGTAGAATTAATAATACTTTGATGTAGTATGGATACTTTACTAAATGCTAGAGCAGTCTCTATTTCTCCTAATTTTATAAAAATAGTACGAAAGTTACTTACAAATAAATTTAAAAGGCTTACAACATAAGTAGTATAAACCCAATGATTATCCTTAGATGCTAATTCCTTAATCATAGATTCTACAATTTTTAAACGCTTATCTAATATTTTAGAATTTTGATTTAAGACTTCAGTAGTATTAATAAAACTATCGAGCATTTTAGATATTAAAGTAATTTTATTTCTAACGATAGTTTGATCGTTTTCAAGTTTAGCTGTAAGTTTATCGTATCTCATTGCGTCACTATAGTCTAAATTTCCGGTTATAATTTTAATTAAGGAACCTAGAGGATTGAGGATTCCTCTCTTGACACGTTTCTGTGGGACTAACTGTTCGTATTTCTGAATCGTTATATCACGAATATATTCAGCGTGATATTTTGCCACTTGAAAATCGTGTAAGTATGAAATATTCTTATTAATTAAACTATCGAATTCACTGTATTTGCTAATAATAAAATTTAAGTCATCATTAATCTTATCTAAATTTAAAACCTTAATTATAGTCCAATAGTCTGTTTGAAGATATGCTTGCCCTTCTTTCACAGGATAAATTCCCGGGTTATGTTGAAGAGGTTGTAGTTGAAGGGCCAGCGCGGACCTCATCACTATCAGCCAACACCACCTGCGGAGGGCGTTTTACATTTATAATAGGGACCTTAGTCTTCCTTTTACCAATCTCTATCGGTACAACGTTCCTTGAACCTTGTCCTATAACCTTAGCTTTATGGAATCGCGGCTTATCCTTGCTTTTTCGCTTATTAACGTCTTTTGCAAATATAATTTTTCCTGATGGGAGACTGATTGGATCTTCACCACCTCTCCTATCCTTTACCTTTTGCTTAGTTTCGATCATTTTCTCTGCTAAATGTTTATATAGAACCTTTAAACGTTTTGCATGGTCCTTAACCAATTGCTGTATATAATGCTGCTCGAAATCAGCGTTAAATAAGCTACCTGAATCCGTGTGACCAAATACGACTTCAAAAGGGGTTAAGCCCGTAACTGAATGAATTGAACTATTATAGGCAATAATTGAATACATCATTACTGATGCTGCATCCGTGCATTTCTCTTCGTATTTCGCACATCTATAAATTTCACTAATGGTCGAATGTAAACGCTCAATTAATCCCATTGAATTAGGATTATTAGGTGAGCCGATATGAAGCTCAATTTTATGTAAATTCAAAAATTCTTTCATTAGCTCATTATTAAATTCACTACCGGGATCTGAACTAATCTTTCTAGGAGTGCCGTAAAACGAAAAATACTTCATGAGTGCACGCACTACTTCTGCCGTTGATCTATTGTCTATTGGAATGGCTTGACCTAACTTACTAAATGCGTCGATAATAGTTAAGTAATAATTTCCTTCTATCTGAAAAATATCAATAAATATTTCTTGGAACGGCGCGTCTTGTGTTTGAGTTAATTGTAAAATAGGTTTAAAGGGATTACGATCATACTTCATTTTAGAACAAGTTTCACAAGCATTAATAAGGGCTGAAATAGTTTCCTGCATATTGTGCCAAAAATAATTTCTACGTATACTTGCTAGAGTCTCCTTAATACCGCGGTGACACGTTTTGCCTTGATGGTGTTTTATAATAATAGCCTTTTGTTCCTTCTCATCTTCTATAAAAACTACACGCTCTGTACATTCAAATAACAATACTGTATCCTTTCTAAATAATTCTATGACAATGCTAGTAAACTGTTTGCGATGTTCATCATCTTCGAAATAAATGAAATACTTAACTTTCGGTTTAATATACTCTTTTAAAAATTGTTTTACTAGATCCGGATTATTAGTAGGCAAGAAAACTTCTAAAACCTTTTGCTTTTCACGTGAAAGGTCGTGAACTTGCATTTCGTTCTTAAACCACGTATATACTAAAATTTGATTTGGTTTTGTGTCTATTGCTTCATGTAATATAGGTATACCGGACGATTCTACAATATTAGCTGAATGAACTGTATCCGATTTCGACGTTACAGATGGTGACCTGACTGGGTAGTCACATGTTCTAGGAGAACTCATCGCCGATAGAGTTTCAGAGTCGGGAATAGATATCGTTTCACTAGAATCGCGTTCTGATATAGTAATTGTACTAGAGTCGTTACACGTTCTTGTCCTATTGTCTCTATCACCTATATTAACAACCATAGATTCGTTTTCGTTATCGGAATGCGTAGCGTTAACCCTAATTTTAGATAAAGCGTCCGCGTTTAAATTTTGTTTCCCAGTATCAATCATAAATTTGGAATTACTTTCAGGAATATAAATTTGTGGCAATTTCAGACTTGGATTGCAATTTAACTCTATGATTTTTTCTTTGTAGAGGCTTTCGTTCGAAAATTTTCTTCATCAGACGGATGCACATTAATGTCTTGGGTATCGTCAGTGGGTGTATAAATCTCATTCTCATCGTATTCGTAATTCGTATCGTAAGGATTACATCCATAGTAATTCGTATAGTCGTAAGGATTATAGCTATAGTAATTCGTATAGTCGTAAGGATTGTAGTCATAGTAATAATTATTGTCATTATGTAAGTCGGTTTCGTTCACTCTAAAACCTGGCTGAGTTATATTTTGTGGTCGAGGGGGTGCCGTCCTCATGGAAACGTCAGTAGACTCAAAGCGGTTATTTTGAGGAGGTCTTTGACCGAAATGCTGTGGCGTCATACCAAAAGTTTGAGGAGGCCTATAACCAAATTGTGGATTTTGATTAAATGTTGGTCTATAACCAAATTGTGGATTTTGATTGAATGAAGGCCTATACCCGAACTGTGGGTTTTTATTAAACGGTTGTTGAGGTGTAAATTTAAAACCAAATTTTGCCTGCTGTGCATTTTGAGGTACATTTGGTATCCCAAAATTAAATCTTTGTTGAGGATTATTTTGTAAAAATTGGGGCACCGTAACGTTAGGCGTTTGCTTCGGCAGCGTTGTATTATTGTGGATACGATTGCGCGATTGGTATTGCTCGTGAAAATTAACTTCTTCTAGAACGATTTCTAAAGCCTGTTCTAATGTACTAGGTGATTTCAGTCTTACAATACGCACCATGCTTTCGGGCAAATTATATAAGAAAACGTTCAGGGCTGTATGATTATAAATCGCAATTTTCGCGCGTTTAATTTCCATATCTACCGATAAATTTACCTTCGATATTAATAATGATCGAATATTCTGTATCCTATTACAAAATTCAAGGTAACTTTCGCCGGATTTAATTTTACAGGACTCGAGAGAGATTTTTATGCAATCCTCACTACGCGGATCACCAAAATGCTGTTCTAGTAATTCCTTTAAAGCGGGCCAAGTATTAATGTCTTCGCGCTCGGATAATAACGCGGCGGCATCGCCTATTAATCTACTAGTTATGGCATGTAAAACGTAAATATTCTGTTCTTCATGCCCTCTAAATTTATTAATTATATATTCACATTTTCGAAAGAATAAATTCAAAATTCTTTTGTCTCCATCAAAAAGAGGAATAAGCTTTAACATATCACTCGGAATTGTTATTACGTTTACGCTTTCCATGTTAAATAAGTACAGAGTAATTAAAGTTCTGAAGTCTTTAACCAATTACAATAATTTCGAATTATAAAAATCACACACACACAGAAATCAATTAAAACACAATATAATAAAAATTTAAATATAGCACAATAAAAAATTATATGTTATCAATTACTATAAAAATTAAAACTTGAAGTAAAGTGAATCACATATAAAATATAAAATTTATTAATTGAATTACGATCAATTTTGAGATCATTTAAATCAATTAATATTAATATTTCTTTATGCAAAAATTCATTTACTTTTCTTATGTAAAACTTTTATTTAAGTTACACTCTATAGCTAATTAGTCTGTGCAGAGTTTTATGCAAGACAATTCTTAGAATTAAATACGATATTCCTTATTGTATAAGTTATAACTAATTACTGATTTAATAGAATTTCATATTAAAACCAGATCCGTTATAGTGAGAGACGTTCAATCCCAAAATAACAGTAAAAAAATAATTAAAAGTCAAAATTACACTCTCGTGAAAAGGATATAGGAATATATGAGAAAGGATGGCAAAAAGTTTTACTCACCAACCGATCGTCGATCCCATGTCCTTGTCGTGGTCGTTTAACAAATTTATATTTCGGTTCTTTTAGGGTAGCACGGCCTTTATAGCAATGTTCTAGGGCTAATTTTGAAGACCTCTAGACATGCAGACCTTATATGGCTATCCTACCGGCTGCGCCAGTTAAACTTTGCGGGAGCGATTTGACTTTTTTTAAAAAAGAAATAAAATAAAATTAAAATTAAACTTATTTAATTACTTAACTATAACAAGTGGACGATTTGGAGTCACAAATGTTAATGCCAGAATTACATGCAATGATACAAGCGATACCTTATTGCGAAACAAATGTTTTCCATTATGTGGAATGCTTATGTTAAATTGCAAGAACTCTCCGGTGGTCTTGCTGAGGCCAGCGGAAGGCTATTGCTCAACCTAACACAGAGGGTTGGGGTGGATGCGTAACTATCTATCTATAAAGACCTTATAAAGACGTTCATCAATATTTTTTTAAATTATGTTTGTTTTTTTTTGTTTTGTATCTGTGTGGTGTGTTTTGTTGTCAATAAATGTTTATATTATTATATTATTAATATTTTATCGATCATCGAGTCTTTTGTACTTTTGTACCCGAAACTTACAATTTGATAGGAATACGGAAGTGTAAAGCAAAAGACAACATCCAACACTGACCAGTGACCATGTTTACAATACTGTAATCGCTCTTGAAAAATAATAAGAATGACAAATACCCACCGTTGTATAGCCTTAGCAAAGACAGGTATGCGCATGAGTTCGGTTCCCATTCCAGTCCACTGCGAACCCATCCCACTGTACACGAACCACAGCGGGTTCGTAACATCGTCGAAATAGTCTGCCTTTTCAGTTACAGTGATAGTTTCATTGTTTTCATTGGTATCTAGAAAACAAGAAGAAGTTTTATACAAGGACGGTTGAAGATACTATCTTCAACTAATCATTTTCGCTTTATTTGATTTGTAACTCATAATCTTCCTTTTGAATTCTTGAGTTTTCTCTGTTATTTCTTATTAAAAAAATACGTACCGAGAATAACATATCCTCTTCCCATATGTCCAGAAATTTTATCCTGGTGAATGCTATGAAGGAGAGTTATTTCTTCAGGGTCAACGGGACGGGACTTCAAGTCATTTAATATCTTCTCCACTGAAGATTGTTGCCTTCCGGAGGTCGTGACTAAATGAGGAATGTCAGATTTGTACCTGTTCAGATCCTGCAATATTCAATTAAATGTAATAAATCATTCATCAACATATTTTTCATTAATCTCACATTGTTGTGTCAATATGTTATGCATGTTTAATTCAGTGAATTAATAATGAATAACGGAATACTATCAATTAATGGAGAGGTAAAAATTGAAAGAAAATCTTTGCTGATAAATATACCTTTGGTTTGTAATGGCCCTTAAGAAGAACATGAGCGTTAACACCAGTGACGGAGAAGTTGTTGATAGCAGTGTATCCACGACCGAAAGGCTGGTGGTCGGTCACAAAGCGCATGACTCCCTTCTGTATTCCTTCGACGTCGTCTCTTAGATTGTCACAGTGGAGGTTTGATGCTAGTAGTCCTTTCTCGTAACCAAGCAGCACCTAAAACATTATTCTACATTATAAAATATAAAAAATAGCCCTTATTGCTGTTACTTTTCTTAAGTATTACGTGCCAATTTCATAAAAACTAAGGTTATTCTACTTATTCTAATTTTTATTTACACTATCGGCAACAGGATGTTTATAAGGAATAGCTTGTCTGTCGACAAATACTACCTCTAATTTCCATGTATTTCTGTCTTTTGCAATGCGGGTCCCATTCTGGTTAAAAAGACTGCGACACTCTATTCTACTAATAAATTTAGTATTTAAATTCTTGAAACTTCATGAGCAATAATGCAAAAAATAAGGTAACCTTAGAAATAGCAGATACACCAGATGCTGCTTCACCGTATCCGATGTTAGACATCACGCTCCCAACATAGAGAGGATCGGTTCTGTTCTTGCAGAATACTCTATCGATTGCTTCTAATTCAGTTTTATCTGCTTCCGGTGTCGCTGTTAAAGTAATTTTATCAAATAAATACAATATAATATAAGAAGCAAATATTTTATAATTATTACTATGATTTTGAGTGTTTTTTTTTTTACATATAAAATGATTAAATAATATATTTAGTTACAAACCATTAAGTATAAAACTTATTACAGAAGAAAGAAGACTACGAATTAAATTGAATTTGAATATTCATCTTCAGAAAAATAAAAATAAAAATCGAAAATTATAACAGATAAAATAAAAATGTTTAATAAAAATAAATAATTGTACCAGAACCAACAGCTTCCACATATTGAACTTCTTTCGGATCAACCTGGGCTTCTTTATAGAACTGTTTCAAGAAGCCCTCCAGCTCCTCTGGTTCCCGGTAGAAACCGTACCTGGGGCCGTTCTGTCCGATCACAAATCCAGAGAACTCAGATTTCACGTAGACTACTTCGGCGTAGATTCTACAGAAGAATGATTTTTGAATTAGTAGAATATTTAATACGGTTCAGATAAAAATAGTATTGTATATTCGACTGTTTTATCACGTATTCGACTATTTTATGACAATCGTAAATATAGTAGGATATTTTTAACATTTATAATGTAGTCTAGAAAAAATAAGGATTAACAGATTGTTACACAAAGATTACATTAAGGGCTGATTTTTCAATCCTTGGTTTAAACTTATTCGTCGAATAACGTATTAAACTACCATTTCAATATGTATTCTAATTGCCCGTATTTGACTGTTTACAGGTGACATTTTAATATTATCGTGCAATACTTTATTAGACGGGTAAGTTTTAACTAGCGATTGAAAAATCGGCCCTAAACAAAGTAGGTTAGAGAAAATGATGTAAGTACTATTTTTTAACTTACCTACGAGCCTCCTTCGCTTTCTGTAAGAACAACACATTAATAGCCTCAGATTTGGCGCATCCACATGCGTTCTTATCAAAAGATCGTGTCTTTCCATCTCTATTCAGCAGCATCACCCTTGAGAAAAAAAAACCGTCTTTGAAATTATTCGATAACTTAAAATAGAGTCAAGTGTTTTACATTTACTTATCTATACTAATACTATAAAGCTGAAGAGTTTGTTTGTTTGTTTGTATGTGTGTTTGTTTGTTTGTTTTTTTGAACGCGCTTATCTCGGGAACTACTGGTTCGATTTGAAAAATTATTTCGGTGTTAGATAGCTCATTTATCGAGGGAGGAAGAGTGTAATCGTTAAGTGTGCACAGGTGATAATTCCGTAATTATTACAGATATCAAAAAACTTTAAACTTAATCTATGTTACAGTCAAAACCCTGAACCAGTCAATATCCTTATTGACGGTTATTAAGGTTATTGACTAAGGGCGTCGGTCAATATCCTTATTGACTGATTTTATCTGACTGTAGCATATATACCGTTTCGCGTTGTCACGGCATCACGTGTGAACGGCGGAACCGATTTCAATAATTCTTTTTTTATTAGGTATATTCCTTGAAGTACTAGGATGGTTCTTATGTGGAGAAAACGTAAATATTATGTATCACGGGTGAAGCCGGGGCGGACCGCTAGTAGATAAAAAACGCCCAGACACAGAGCAAAAATCAATGTTCATTACACAAATATTTGCCGTGGGAACCTAATCGAAACTACGACCTGTGGCTTATAAGGCAGGGTCGCTAAGCAAGCCAATCGATCAGTCAGATGTCATCTTATACCTTCTCAAATGCACAGAAGACTGTGGAAGCAAGCACAAACTGGCGCCTCCAACCAAAGCGGCGTCCACATCCCCACGGTTCATGGCTTGATACGCCAGCTCCAGAGCAAGTACAGAGCTGCAGCAGGACTGGTCTATGGACATGGACGGGCCCTTCGCATTCAGCCAGTAGGAGACCCGATTGGCAAACATACTCTTGCTAGATCTGTAAATAATTGTTTAGTTTATGGATGATTTACTTGATGGAGCTCGTGAAAATATTATTGGATTCCGTCGCAGGATCAGTAAAATATCAATTTAAACATACTTCAATTCTGGATACCGGACGAGAATGAATCAGTTTTAATGGACAGAAAAATTTAATTATATTTGATAAAATAAGCATTATTAAAGTTAAATAAAAAAGATCTATACATATATATGTATATCATTGAAGGAGATAAACAAAACATACCATTTTAAATATTTTCTATTGAGACAAAATTATAATGTTCTTATTAAAATTTGTATTATTTTGTAATTCTCTAATGTAAAATGTTTAACGTACCCCATAATACCAAAGCCAGTTTTCGTATTGGCAATGTAGAAGACATATTTTTCCGTCTCTGAGAAACACGAACCAATGTATACGCCAACTTTTTTGCCGCTTAGCTGATCCGAGTTCACTCCTAGAAATTGAGGTATATACAATAAATAAATAATAATTATTATCAATAATCAAGAACAATAAAATAAATAAGAAGTTGGGGATTCGAACCCCCGTCTTTCTGACGCGTGTCGAGAATCTTTTCTAATCTTTAAAAAATTCTCATTTCCTGATCAAATAAATTAAAGCACGAATTAAACATTTTATTATATCAATTGAAGTTTTAAATTAATCAAGTTCTCTAACAATATGTAATTGTTTGAACTGATTGCATTACGTATTCACTGATAGTATTGTTACACATACTTAAATTTTACCATTTACATTGGTTCTTTTTAACCTTTGAATAATATTAAAAACAATGACCCTGACTGATCTTTATTACAACGCTATTATCTATTCTGAATAAAATATGTTACAAAGTATATCAATGTTGAGGTTAATAATTTACTAGCTACGCCCCGCGGTTTAACCCACATTGCTCTGCTCCTGTTGGTCTTAGCGTGATGATAGATAAATCTAGATAAATGGGCTATTTAACACTGAAATCATTATTCAAATCAAACCAGTACTTCCTGAGATTAGCACGTTCAAACAAACAATTAATAAACTCTTCAGCTTTATAATATTATAAAATATGGTAGTATAGATTCGTTATTGTCCATATGAATCATAAGATTCTAAACAAAGTAAGAACATACTAACCAGCATCATAAATAGCTTGAAATGCTTGTTCAAGCATTTTTCTAGACATGGAATCCATGGTGTTGCCCAAACGGTAGTGAACCTTGAAGAACTGGGCATCGAACAAGGCCAACCCGGGCACTTTTCCAGTAAATTGCGCAACTTCAGGGTGGTCATACTTCCAGCGACAGTCCTCAGATGTTACTGGATTTACCTTTAGAATTGATATTTGTAATTTAAATTATTAAAAAATTATAGACATCGTGGTACGTATTGATTCTTTGAATCTCTATATGTAGAGCTTTGTTCGAGTTGTTCTTTTTTATTATAATTTTAGATCATTTAGAATCACTTAAAAAATTAACTTTTCCAAATAAAACTCGGTTAGTAATACATAGTTCATTCACAGATTTTAGTTTTAAGATATTACAATTCAATAGGAAGATATGTACGCTTAGGTTGTTCGTTAAAAAAATCGGTAGGTCCATTACATGATATTTTCTTAGATAAAAGCTACGAACCTTATTATAGAGTATGTCACGGAAATCCTTCACATTTTGCGACTGCGGATAGAGTCCAGCCATCCCGCTGATAACGATTGCATTAGCCGATATTTCATCCGGAGAACCATTCTGAGGTTTGGGTGACATGTTTCTAGGCATAAAAGTTATAAATCGTATATATTTAAATAGTTTAAGAAGGTATTAAAAAGGTCTGAATGTGGATGGACGTAAAAAAATTGTGATAAAATTCTTTTCACCACTGCTCGTATCGTTAATAGAAAATGTCGTGAGGAAAGAGCATGCCCAAAAATCTTCTCTATGACCCAATGATCAGCCCATACTTGGCCATCATGGTGAATTATGGCACACAAATGTATTTATTTTCTCAGAAGTATGAACAAATATTTGATGATGATGCAAAAGAACTAATACGGAATAAGCTTATTGAATAGGAATGAAATGATTTCACAGAAAAGTTCCTCAAAATGTACTTGGTACATGATGAGCGTAAAATAATGTTTTCTTTATCCTACCGCAGGAACTAGGTAACCCTGGTAATTATATCGGTCTCAAACTGAACATGTATTGTAATGATATAATCCTTTTCCTTTACATAAACGACGTATTTTAAAACTTAGAAGCACATCAAGCAAAAATAATCGAGATCGAGAAAGTAATCAAGCTAATAAATCTAAAGAATGAAACACCATAGGTGATAGCAGCAAAAATACCTTATCAAAATTATTTCACCCCGACACTCAAAGAAGTATGGCAGCGTATCCCAGTAGGAACTTTAATTTATAGCCGATCCATTAAATTACAAATAAATTGAATTGATTAAGCATAAATAAATATGCAAAATAAAAATAAAATCCATGTACAACGATTTAAAAAAAAATGTCGTGTTCAGTATATCATTACGCGGGGTTTACACGGGTGACTGTAGCCGCACGATTTCCGCCGCACGGCGAAAATCGACTGTCTAAGTGGCAATTCGACTAGGGCGCAAGTGACTAAAGCCGCAAGCCCCAGAGTTGGATTGCATACGACTTTGGCCGCACGGTGGCCGGCCGCATGCGGCGGGTGACTAATATCGACCGTGTAAAACGATCAGATGCAGGCAATCACATGCTGCTAGTGGAAATATGGTTGACAACCATGAATAAAAATAAATACAATATGCGATGCGATTTTAGTCACCTGTGTAAATGAGGCGATTTGTGAAGCGACTAGCCGCACGACGAAAATCACTATCAATCATCGATACCTACATAATAGTGATTCTAGAAGCTTGTTGAATTTGCTCATCCCTACTAATATTATAAATGTGAAAGTAACTCTGTCTGTCTGTTACGCTTTCCCACTTAAACCTCTCTTCTTGCGAAATATGTACCACGGGCGAAGCCGGGGCGGACCAATATTGAATTGTATGAATGGTATGAATAATATTTTCAAATATATCTTGTCTTATTATGGCGAGAGCTGCCTCCTATTAACGAACTTGAAAATAAATTTATGTACTATCATTGGCAAATAGATGTAGTTCATTGAAAAGTTACATTTGGGGTCGCGTTTTTAAGAGGACGCAATTTTATTTTTTTGATGTGTAGGGGGGTCAGTGTGAAGCTATCACCAAGTTTGTGGGGTCGCGTCACCCTTGTCCCTCGGCCGCCATCTTGAAAAGAGCGGTTGATATGGTTTTTAACTTTTTACGATATATCTCTTAAACTATTTATCTGATAAAAAAACATTGTTGGCATTATTTGTTTCAAATTAAATTCTCTACAACTTTAGTCCAGTAACTTTTTGTCGTAGAACTATAAATAAAGAAATTATAAACGAAAATGTTCAGAAATTAGAGATAATATTTATATTTTTCAATAAAACTTTTTTTATCATTTTACGAAGAAATGATATCAGACCATTTTTGTAGATTGTTTTTCGAGGAACAACTTTTATTTACAACATTTTTTAATAAAATAATAAATTAATGTGGGCAATATGCTATGTTTTCATAGACAAAATGTCTATGCTATATTTTCATAAACAAAATGTCTATGAAAACATAGCATACTGCAGTCTTAAACGATAGCTCACGTGGAGGTGGCAAAGTTGGGCGGGTTGATTGTTATGGGTACATACAGTATACACATATAGTTTTAAGAATACAGTATAAACATATAGTTTTTTCATCAGATTTTCATCTGAACATTCATCATCATTAAGGAATTTCAGAAATGCGTCTGGAATTTTAAAAGTATTTTTTGCGTACTCAGCGTATGCAAATAAGCAAAACTATAAACTCCTTTGAGCTTAGTATAACCACAGAATACATAATAGTAGCTAAACGCTACAGAACGGACACTCTCCGCCTCCCGCCAAAATTAAACACTTACCTCACCCCGCACGATCAGACATGTTATGGTACCCATTTCCCCGCAAGGACGATACCAACGACGTCTTTAGACGAAACGCAACGAAGATTGACAACATTAATCAAATTGACTTAAAGCAATTTTATTATTTTGGATTTGTGATTATCGTTTTTCGTAGAAAATGGTTAGATATTGTGCTGTTTACGGATGTATTTCATCAGAAAAACGCGAATTTTTTTTTACGCTAGTCACAAATGTGCCAACCATAAAGAGTTTACACACACATTTGCAGTCTCTACAGTGTGACTGTCAAAACTATAATTTTGTTTGGAGTGTCCGGGGTGTGGTATAACAACAGTGGGACACCCTGTATATATATTTTATTCTTAAATATAATTTGTAGTGATCTTTATAATGATAACATAAAATACGATCAGAGCGTGCACTTAATTGCTTTTGAATCTAATTGATTTTCCTAAAAATTTTAACTGCTTCAATCAGCGCAGAATAATTTCTGTAGAATGGAAATTCAGACAAACATACGTCATATATTGCATATATTTTACTCTTATTTTTTTTTCGTATCATTTCCGTGAATCTGGGAAAGACTAATTAATGTTTTAAAAAAATAGAGACTTATTCAGATATATTTTTATAGTTTTTAAGATACTAGCTTTCCACCCGCAGCTTCGCCCGCGCAGTCAAAGAAAAACCCGCATAGTTCCCGTTCCCGTGGGATTTCCGGGATAAAACCTATCCTATTTCCCGGGGTAAAAATTGGCCTTTGTCCTTTCTCGAGTATCAAAATATCTATATACCAAATTTCATGCAAATTGATTCAGTAGTTAACGCGTGATTGAGTAACAGACAGAGTTACTTTCGTATTTATAATATTAGTAGGTATGGATTGCACACTGCTGTTAAAAAAGATAAATTTAGTTTAATTTATTATGTGCTAGATCATATAAAATACTTAAGTACTTTATAAAACTCGTATACCTACTAGGTATATTGATACATGTGCCGTTGAACACAAACGTCGTATTGTTTTTAGTGCCTATAATTTATATTAATTAAATTAGTTAAAATTATAATCTAGGAATCTAATAATAATCCATACGTAGCATTAAAGTGGAAGAGTACTTTAAGAATATTATTATTTTGTATTATTTGTAGCAAATTGTGCTTCGCGAGTCTGCTCGCTCGGGCTGGACGCAGAATGTAAATGTACCTACTATGGAGTATTCCATCTATGACAGACGATGAAGAACTATTACATACAAAGAGTAAAAACTGGGCTGTAGAAAACGATGGTCTCGGGAATCGATTACAGGATTTTTAATTATACATATTATTACGTTTCAACTACGTAATTGAGTATCTATTTTTTGACACTATGACATTCGTTAATTTATGTAGAATAATTAAAATATTTGTGACGATAAATTTAAATAGTTTGAAAAATATACAGTGTGGCCGTCATTCATACATATTCACATTGTTCGTTATAATTATATCACTTGGTGTTTTACGTGTTAGTATCCATAACAATTAACATATTATTATCGTGTTGACTTACATTAACCTTTTTTGAATAAAGATTTTTTTCATTTTTCATTAAGGAAAAGCTCCCTAAATTTTATGTGAATTTCGATAAATATTCTGAAACAGTCACACATACAATCAAAATGGAACTTTAATATAATATGATTTATTGGGTCTTTTCTCTCTATGTACGAGACAGTTACGTAATTGTAACATTTTCGCTCGATTCATTTTGTATTCAAAAAATGCCTTTTTTAAGGATTATTACAGTTCTTTTAGATTTACTTGGACTTTATGTCTATAATAAATGTTAACAGTAAGAAAATATAGTTTAGTATCGAATCCCAAGAAATTTTTGCTCTAGATCAATATTAATATTAGGTACTTTAGATATAAACGAAATAAGAATTGAGACTTACGAGATTTAGTTTCGAGCTCGAACGAGATCAAAGAGCGGACGCGATATTCAACTTTATTACGGCTGTGTTAGCGTCTTGCACCGTAGCGGTCTAACCGGTCTCTCAGTGCCAGAAATTATGTAAGGGAGCCTCCTCTTAAACATACAATATAATATATAATAATTCAGAAAATTACGTAGTTTAACAACTATTATTATAAACTTATATTTTATATTGTTCCGCTCCTATTGATCCTTATATGAAGATGTTCTTCGATAAATGGACTACCTATCTAACAATGAAATGTTTTTCAATTCGGACCCGTGTTTCCTAAGATTAGCGCATTAAAGCAAACAAATTACAGCTAAATATTTGTACTGTGCAGCTACATAATATTAGTAGAAATTAAAAAAAATACCGTTATGAAATAGGTAATACCTGTATTGGCTATAGTCAAAATAAAAGGAATGAATCGATTGTCATGAAAATGAATTGTTAAGCTCAAAATTCGATAAGGACTCAATTCACCTATTTTAATATCTTTGAGATACAAAAAATTATGTAAAAATCAAAAAGTGAATAAATTTTTATCACAATTTTCTACAAACTACCTATTTTGTTCGCAACTATCAAACACTAGCTGCGTTTCGCGGTTTCACCCGTGTGGCTCCGCGCCTATTGACGTTAGCGTGATGAGATAATATTATAATCAATAGCCTTCCTCGATGAATGGGCTATCTAGCACCGAAATAATTTTTCAAATCGAGCCATTAGTTCCTGAGATTGGCGCGTTCAAACAAACATACAAACTCTTCAACTTTATAATATTAGTATAGATCACGTATAGATAGACGTCCGTTGAAATAAAACAAGATTAGTTACATTATAATATGTAAGGCAAATTAACTGTGGAAGATTTTTAGTTTAAATGCGCATGACAATACGCGTGCGTATGGTCGGTCTAGCTATGAACGGGTTTATGAATTTCCATACATATGACAAGCGCGACTGACGTACGCACTGATGGTCGGTCAAGCTCTGAAACCAGCCTGAAGGATTCGTAGGTGATAGAAAAGTCAGTTAAGACGATGTAAGTAGATGCGATGCGAGACACCAGAGACGTACATGACTATGAGTTTAAAAATAGAAAAATTGTCTATGTTACATTTTAATTTCATATGCATATATGCAAAAAAAATTCTCGTTTTCCTGACCGATATAAATAAATACAGCAATATAAAAAAACGACGTGTGGCACTCGGGGACTGCCGCGGTAAAGCTATTGCATAGCATGCCTTCAAGCCACACCTCCGTGCCCGTCGGAGTGGGGAGCGTGAGGTTTTTTCGTTACGGAATTTCTCGATTCGGTCCCCGCGCTCAAGGCCCGCGATAGAAGCTATGCAATAGCTTAATAAATATAATACACAGTTTAAAGAAGCTATTCCTCTTTAATTATCTAATCTATCTTAAGATTATAAAATAATACACAAAGTATGTATATTTCATTACATGTTTATTTAAATATAGGTATTTTGAATTTTCCTATTTAGCATCACTACTACGGAACTGAAAAATGATAACGAGGTATGTTGTCACAGCGCCTAGTATCTGAAAGAAAAGAAGAATTAATGTTAAAAATTGGTTGTCTGTAAAAGTCGGTTTACTGACGATAGTTGAACGTGACAACGTCCGATTGTGCTTCTTTGTCGCTCGTTCCGCGCTCTCGCTAGCACTTCAAGCCTACATGGAACGCCTCAGATGAGTCAGAGCGAGGTAACGCCGCATGAGTCATGTTTTTTCGTGCGTGCAGCCGGCTTTATCGAATTATAAGACGTTGTCACGTCAAAATTTATACAACAAAGGGCACACGTATCACAAGTGAAACTTCCAAGGCAAGATTCAAAGATACCAAAATCGATACTCTATGACGTGACGGTAAGTATTACCATAACGCGACTTTGAAATTTTACTCACAACGCGCCCAAAGAAGTTTCACTTTAAAAATATAGTGGACGTTCTCATGATTTCCATGATTTATAGATAGATAGAGTTATAGATATTATTTATGAAGTAATAGTTTAAATAATCCGTGTGATGTTTTTGGGTATGGAATGTTGGGGGACTAAGGATAATGAATTTTAATTACATTGTGTTTGTTGGAATAGCTAATTTATAATTAACTACAACGCCGTGGCGCAGGTGAAGAACTAAATAACAAATTTAAATTTTTAGTTAGTTCGATTCTCGGTCGAAGCAAGAGAATTTTCGAGATTGCAGTTCTATTTCTATTAAAAAATAAAGGAATGTTTCCTTTCAGCAAAATTTGCTATCTCCAGTATTTCAAGTACTTTCCCTCCAGGCCTCATCGAAAATTTCCACACTGTATATTATATGCTGTGATTATATGTATGTATATTGTATCTTTAATATATATAAATCTCGTGTCACAATGTTTGTCCTCAATGGACTCCTAAACCACTTAACCGATTATAATAAAATTCGCACACTATGTGCAGTTCGATCCAACTTGAGAGATAGGATAGGTTTTATCCCGGAAATCCCACGGGAAAGGGAACTATGCGGGGTTTTCTCTGAAAACGCGGGCGAAGCCGCGGGCGGAAAGCTAGTATGTATGTATATTGTATAGGTCATAGTATTTTATCACATCATATACTTACCGCTAGAATCAAAGGCCTTCCTAGAACACACATTCCAAGGGGGGTATAATTTGTGGACTTCAGAAACAGCATCTTATAGAACACACTTAGCTCTATCGATAGGTCTTCACTAAATGTACTCGCTCTGAGAGTTATCTGACTCAGCAATACTCGAGTTCGGTCCATCTAGAATCAATTTATAAATAAAAAAAGACGTGTGGCACTCGGGGACTGCCGCGGTAAAGCTATTGCATAGCATGCCTTCAAGCCACACCTCCATGCCCGTCGGAGTGCGGAGCGTGAGGTTTTTTCGTTACGGAATTTCTGGATTCGGTCCCGACGCGACGCTCAAGGCCCGCGATAGAAGCTATGCAATAGCTTAATAATAAAAATAACCTTTATTTACGAATGATGACGAGAATGTGTATCGAATTATCAATTTTTATCACTAAAGTCATAAAATTCAACTATTTTAAAAAAACAAAATATAAAATAGTTGAGCGCGCACGACGCGGACGTTATAACAAAATGAAAAAAAATGGTTGTCTGTAAAGTTTACTGACGTTAGTTGAACGTGACAACCAAAGAGGATATAACCACTACGTGTGACAACGTCCGATTGTGCTTCTTTGTCGCTCGTTCCGCGCTCTCGCTTGCACTTCAAGCCTTACACGCCTCAGAGCGAGGTAACGCCGCATGAGTCATGTTTTTTCTTGCGTGCAACCGGCTCTATCGAAATATAAGACGTTGTCACGTCAAAAAATAATAATTAAGTAATTAAAGTTTCAATGCATTTCAGTTGAACACTAGCGAAACCAGTAATTTACTATATTAAAAGACCACCTCAAAAATACCAAATTCTTATTATAAGTAGATACAATACTAATTAATTATAAGATTAGCACTTACCTCTACTTGAGTATAATGGCATGGTTCCACTACAAGCGTTAAATTAGTTCCATGAAATAAAAGCCAAGAGAGTTGCAACATAAAGTTGCCAAATTGAGGATTTGGATTTTCCACTAAAACACAATAACCTTAATATTATCACCATTTGACAAAAATGATAAAAACATAGCGTGTGTGCTGAGCACGTGTCAGAAGTGAAACTTCTTTGGCAAGGTTCAAAGATACCAAAATCGCCTTACTCCATGACTTGACGCTATTGCTATGAAGCGACCTTGAAACTTTACTCTCAATGCGCCTAAAGAAGTTTCACTTCAATAGTTAGGATATAATTTACAAATGAATTAATATACTTACGTAAATATGTAATAATGTAGTATGGAGTTATAATCAAGTAAAGAAAGAACGATACGAGTAACAGTAAAAGAAGGGGACCATATACTTTAGTTATTTCTTGTATTATCTCACATATACCTTCATGTACAGAAGCCAAATTTTGTAGTGTTTTACAAGCTTCTTTTTCAAAATAATCTTCAATATCTGGAAGATAAACTTTGAATGAATTAACGAAATATTCTTTATTGTACACTAAATACAGAATTACAAAATATAACTGCATGTATAGAGCGGTCTTATCGCTGTATTTCTGCCAGACAACTCGAAAATAGAAGGATTACTCTTATTTTGGTGTTGCATTAGGTACATTTTATTTTTGCTTAATAAAATATACATAATTCAAAATAATTGTGCCATAAATAAATAAATAATAAATATATAAGTAATCTTTATTTAATTAATTTTAGATAATAAAATTCCACATCTATATAACTTTATCTTAGTTCATAGTAATGATAAAATTTTTGATAAAATATTGTTCTTAGCTACATTACCCAATTTTTCGAAATTTATATACAGCGTATCAATAGAATAGTTAACTTGTCTTTTATTTATTGTTCTGAGTGTCTTCGTTATATCTCTTTCTAAATCTAATTTATCTGCAAAAAATACGCAACATTAAAACTATTATTGCAATAAATTTTAGTTAAAAATGCTGTAATACAACACTTTGAAAGTAATCAATTGCTACTGGATAAAATTTTGTTTCATATTGCTCCTTAGTAGGTTTAAAAACAAAAAGACAACTAACCTATTTTTTGAAGTAACTGATAAAGTTCCTCATTAGAATCCTGAATTAAAGTTTTCAATCGTAACGCTGTTACAGTAAACTGTAGTTCCAACAGCACTTGAATTACAAATTCAATGTAAAAAAGCGAATACATGACGACTATCTCCACTAGAAAATGGAAATACACAGGAAAAATATATGTTATGTCCCAAAACTTAAATTCATTAAATATTTTACAGTCGAATGATCTTTCATTTGTGTGATAATTGAGCACATTTCGATTGCATTTTCCATTCAATCTCTTTTAATTACACAATACATCTTGATTAAAATATTAACTTGCATCAATGAATTAATTTCTTAATTATCTCTATAAGTATAATTAATTAAAATTATATGTATGTTTATCAATTATAATATGTAGGTTTCCATAACACAATAGAAAGCTTAGTATGGGTTAAAATCGTGCCGTGTATGAAAATTGTCTTTAAATATTTATTATTTTATTTTAATGAATAAATTTGTCAACAAGCTTGTAACTTTAAGCATAAATATCAAATTTACCATTGCTTCCGTTGTGAATAGCTAGCAAAATGTGACCGTAAAAGTCAGTAATCACTATGATTAGTGTTCCAACGGTGAAGACGCAAAACGCAGCATATTGTTTACGCCCAACAATCCTTCTTTGCGTGTGGCTTCCAATTTGACATTTTAACTATTAAAATTGTTAATTTAGTCATAAAGGCAGTTTTCACAGTAAATCATAATAGTAGTTCATGATCATAAAGAAGTGGCTAAATTATCCCAAAATATTATCTTTCTACTTTCCCTTTTGGTGCCTAGTCTAATAGAATTATTTATATTAAATACAATTTAATCCCTAGACACACCGTAAGATTGTAAAAACCGATAGATAATAATGTAACTCGGGGATATCAAACAGTCTATAAATTGTGAGCATCTTTGTAATTATAATCTAACCGTGTTTACATTGTTAAGGTAACAAATACAACTTTTAAAATATTATTTGCATTGGTTTTTCTGCTTATCGCTTTCGAATTCTTATTTCTGCAAAAGGACATCCGAAACCATCTATTATAACAATTTTTGATTAAAATGCATATCAGATTGTACCTCATAAATCCGTTCCAACACATGTATCAGACATTTCAGTCTAGCTGGGGAATTGTAGCAGCCGAAACAAGTGACACTCATAATAATTGCAACGTTACAGATCCATATGAGTCTTGCAGTTATAGTTCGCGCTCTTTCGGAATGCTCGTAATCCGCTAAATCTATTGCGAAGCCTGTTAGAATGGTCACATCTGGAAGAAAATTAAATGCGTGTTATTACCACAATATTGCTTAGCAGGCTTTATCTTATCAGAATCAACGGTTGCAATTGCAAGAAGTCGGTTGCTTATATTACATACATTAAATTCCCGTGTCGCAGTCTTTGCAGTTAAATTCATCCGAAACGACTTGACCGATTCTCATGAAATTTTGAGTGTGTATCTGGTAGGTCTGTGAATCGGGTAACATGCATTTTTTATACCCCTAAATGATATTTTGAGTATGGTAGATTATCGTTTGCCGGGACAGCTGGTAATTTATATGTATATGTAATGCTCAAAGACCAAAAACATACCTAAATCTTATATATATAAAAATGAATCGCAAAATGTGTTGGTAAGCGCATAACTCGAGAACGGCTGAACCGATTGAACCGAACTGATTTCGATAATTCTTTTTTTATTATATTTCTTGAAGTAAGAGGATGGATCTTATGTAGAGAAAACGTAAACATGTACCACGGGCGAAGCCGGGGCGGACCGCTAGTAGTAAATATACCTAATTACCTAGTCATAGTGAATCAACCACACGCGCAATTTGTGTCTGTGTGTGTATGTGTATTGTGTATTTAAAACGCTCGCAACGCGTTGTAGAAATGAAGAAAAGCCATTGTTAATATTTGTATGCAACATAATATACATAAGCGAATAAAGATCAATTATTTTAATCTGTATGTATGTTGTATACTCACTTAAAACTGTAATGAATATCCTGCTTAGCACATTGTAGTTTTGGGAAAACTGTAGACTATTTGATGTATATGTCACAGGAGCTACGCCACACATCCGAGATATTTTTAAAAGAAATACTGAAACTCTACTTAATTTATCGATATCAGAGTTTCTCATTTTTTATAAAACACCTTCTAAAACCTATTTTATTAATTTATTAATTGTTTTCATTTAAATTATCTATACATCTATACATCTATACATATATAATAAATCTGTAGAAGGGTCAATTCTGTACATTGAAAATATTGAAAAAATAAATAAGTAGCAGGTTACTGGATAGATACCAAACCCAAATATGTGATTAAAAAAAATTTTTGTCTGTCTGTCTGTCTGTCTGTCTGTCTGTCTGTCTGTCTGTCTGTCTGTCTGTCTGTCTGTATGTTCAGGCATCACGTGAAAACTAACAGTTCGATTTCGATGAAACTTGGTATAATTATACCTTATTATCCTGGGCATAAAATAGGATACTTTTTATCCCGGATAAATACGTAGAAAAAAATAAATCTTAATTTTTCCGCGCGGACGGAGTCGCGGGCGGAAGCTAGTTAATAATAAACACATGAGTCCCATAACACATTAAAACTCTCAAAAGGGCATCTGCGTGTTGGATTCGTGTCCCCACGTAAGCCTTCCAAAAGACTGGGTACCGTCCTTCTGGTGGTACCCGAGTATTATGGAGATGAGAAACATAATAATAAACACTTGCACACACATAACAAAACAAAGAAAAATAATACACCCACTTAGAATAATAAGATGCGGTACAATATAGGCGGCCTTATCGCTAAGAAGCGATATCTTCCAGGCAACCATAAGAGAGAGTAAGAGATGAGAGATGAGAGTAAGACATATTAGAAAGGATAAAATATCTAACGTTACAAGTTGTGAAGGCAATGTTGTTTGACCAGAAACTTGATTTTCAGCTTTTCAAGATTTTTTTTCTCCTAAATCTTTTGCTCTCCTAACTAGATTTGCTTTTGATCTTATAACATAATGACATTATTTTTGTCGTAATATATTTTTTTCATGAAAGAAATATTATATAAAAGTGGACAAGCGCCAATACTGGCTTTGGTATAGCTTTACTAGTAGAAATAATTCAACAAAATAAAAAATTGGTAATGTTTTCTCAATAAATAGCCGTTTCACAAATATTTATACGAGCCAGTAACATTAGGCCTTACCTCAATAAATATTCGGCATTTCTCTTGAATTATTTATTAATATTATGGCGTGCTTTCTTTGGGTGACATGTTTATTTTATTTGATTTACATTTGCCTCCTTGGTTAACGCGATAGCATAAAGCTGAGGGGTGGATTCGATTCCCATTAGTATGAAATAGGTAAGTACAGTTTATGTATGGTAAAATTTAAACTTATTTGAAAGGTGATTCACATACTTGACTATATTGTTTTTTAAGAGTTGACTTGACTGGTTTTTTAAAATATCTATTCAAATAAAATATCATACACTTCAATTAATTCTGTCGTAAAATTAAACGTTTTCAATGAACTTGTTGTGATTAAAACTATTAGTACAGAAAATTTGTTTAATACAAATCATAATGTATTTAACAGTTTTAAAAGCAAGAGCTATTGCAAAAGATCATTTTACATAACATAAAGTATGTCAGTAAACTGAGTCATCATGACCAAATAAGTTAATGCGCAACCGAGTACCTGAAAGAAAAAGTTTAAAAATTAAATTAAAAACTTCGGAAGTGTCAAAACTGTACAGAATGAAGTTACTAAAGAAACTGGCTTGTTTTCTATGAGAGAGAGAGAGAGAGAGAGATAGACAGAGAAACACACGCACGCCGCACGGCTTACAACTATCCATCCTACTTATATTATAAATGAGAAAGATTTTGTGGATGCCGGATGGATGTATGTTTATGTATGTATGTTTGTTGCTCTTTTACGCAAATATTACTGAACCGATTACAATGAAATTTAGCACACATATAAAGGGTAACTTGGATTAACACCTAGGACAGTTATTCAATTTCTCAGACTTATTCAATCTGTTGTAATATTCTATAGGTAAACCAGAATCTGATGGCAATTAGGGAAATCAAAATTTTGAGTGTGCAACCCTAGGGAAAATGGACTGAACGATCTTGATACTGCTTATTTTTTAGTTTGTTCTCAATATCATTAGTCACATTACATAAGTGGACAATACAGTACTTAATAATGAGATATCCACTTAATATTATGTAGGTACATACTTACATGTATAATATACATATTACTTTTACACAGGTAATACATATTATTATTTACACATACCTATATTTGTATGTTCATTATCATTATGCCATGTGAAAATATCGATATTATATCGATAGAAAACTAGACTGCTTATAATTTTTTATAAAATAAAATAAAAGTAAATTAAACTATGTTTATTTTCGTAAGTATTAACAGATACACACATTATAAAATTGACTTGGTCAGCTTGGACTTGACGAATAGCCGTATTGGAAACTCCTGTAATAAGTTTTCATAAAATTATATTCCAATCAACAAACAATATTATAGTTACCTACATATAATATTTTTTAATTAAAAGTATCAAAGCGGGTTAGTCCAATTTACCAATAAAATCTTCTAAATTGAAAATTGTGATGTGTTTGACCCTTCTTAATCAAATATTTTTCTATACACATTATAAACAACACTTCTTGCTTGTGATCACAGCGGCTTTTTCGACATTTTCGAAGATTTTTTAGACAAAATCCTAAAAATTATTTATCAACTGCAAAAAAGACAAATAATTTGACAACCAATTTGATAGTTGTCAAATAAGTTGCCACATGAAAATCTTATATTTCTTAAATATAAATATGCCATCAGATTCTGGTAGACCTATACCCATCTTTCAGATTTATTCAATCTGTTGTAATATTCTACCCATATTTGTATTTTATCTGTATTCTCATAAGCTTCCCAACTAATTATAACTAGTCTCATACCAAAATTTAACAAGCGTGGCAGTTTATAAAATCCGTTTTTAAGGATAATATGGTCAACGACTTCCATTACTATCGTTGTATCTGCAACAAATGCTGTCTTAATATGCACGTAGACATGTTAAACACCAATTTTATGTACTTAATTTAACTGATAATTAATTAAAATTTAATTTTTGACATTCTTCTGTTTCTTTTACTTACTCCACCTTACTCGTACATTCGATTCTGACCGCCTCCTTGGTACAGTGGTTGACGCGTGAGCGTAGAACCGAGGGGTCCTGGGTTCGATTCCCGGTGGAGACGAAGAAAAAAAAATGTCTCGGTCTGGTAGGACACAGAAGGCTGATCACCTACTTGCCCCTAAAGAAAATCGATCAGTGAAACAGATGTATGCATAATGCATCTGCCCCTTAGCCCACTACGGGGACACGGGACTTCACACTTTCACTTACATTCGATTCTATAGAATAATACTTTCGAATATTATGAGGAGAACAATATCTTACTAACTCTACTATCTTACTCCTACCATATTTTTGTATGATGGTGGTTTATAAGCGCATTTGCTTTGCTTAAAAATGAAAGTCACTTACCCAAGCATAAAATGACTATTAAACTATATATTTGGAAAAATCTGGAATGTGCTAGAGACGGTGAAGTTTGATTTGGTGCTATTGCAAACCATATGGATAAACGTAGGCCGTGCTTAAATATTTCTTGAAAACTACTGCATTGTTTGTCATGGTGAAAATGTACTTCTAACTTCTTTATATAGTTTTCGGTAACAGCGTCTTCTTATAGATCAAATTAGTATAATAATCTACGAATAAAGGTGTTTAAAAAATAATACTAAATTAAGTGCAAGACTATAGAGTTATTTAAGTACCTACTAATTTAATTAAAACTAAAGCATGTAATGCATTGATAAATGTAAAAGATACGCGACGATTAGCCTTCGTATGAACAATTAGAATTAGATACGCTCGATAGTATGGCGAATGTCAGTCGTATCGTTTTTGGGTCCATGGTAAAAGTAAGGAAAAATTAGAATTTTATTATGTATTCAATAAAATATTGCCGATGTACTATGTTGTTTTGAAAAGGCTAACATCAAATTTAATTAGAATGCTTATTATTATTAAGTATACAGAACAGAAAATAATTGAATAGAAAAACAAAGAGCCTGCAATAATTATAATAGCAAGTCTTTATTACTTTACTTCATTAGACGTTATTTAATTAAATTTAACTGAACAGCGCTTTGCATATGTGTGAGTGATAGCCAAAACGATCTATGAGCGGGAGATCGACCGTCACCGATCTGATGAACTATAAGTATTTTTTAACAAAGCGGTGAAAGATGATCGATTAAAAGTAAGAAGTACGAATTGTATAAACTCATAGATAGTATTTTAAAGAAATAAACTTGAGGGGCTTGACGCCTCCCAGATGGAACGAAGTCCCTTTTTATATTAGAGAGAGAGAGAGAGAGACAGACAGAGAAACACCGCACTCCGCACGCGGCACAAGTAGGTATAGCAAAAATGTTGTTTGTTTTCATCTTAATTATTTCCGTCTAGCCCCAATGACCTATTATACTAGTAGACGCGGCATACGCCAACATTATTGCACTAAAAAACAGCGTAATTAATACATACCTACTTGCTAACGCATTATCACCAATACAGTTGTTCTCTCTTTCACTCTCACGCACGAGACATAATACATGTCTCACTCATGTACTTCGTAATAACAACTGCCGATTAAAATATGAAAAGAACGTCCAGCCACGACGCTGAATGGTGCGTGACTAAGTGAAACTCGGGCACTTAGCTGAGTTTTTGAGTTTTTGAGCCAAAATAGAGAGCGGGTAACGTATCTAGCTCTTTTATAATTATATCATAGTTTAGCCCCCTTTCGCAATGTGCAATAAGGAACTTCGTTCCAATAGTGATAGCATGAAAAAATTGTTTGAGGTCGTTGCTTGTCTCTACAAGCTATATAACTCTCTAGTTATCGGGAAATAAAGAAAGATTTTTCAATTTATATTTTTTATTTATAAGTTACATTACAGTGTATGCCTGTTATAATATTATTAACATGAGCATTTGTTATTTTAACAATATATAAAAACTATTACTACCTAAAACATCGCCAAGACAACCAACAAAAAAAAGTTATTTAGGATGAAACTGGAATATCATGATGAAATAAGTTATAGCACATCCAACTACCTGAAACAAAATGATCGTTTTGGAGAAAATTTAATTTAATTAGTAGATAACACACACTGATAACATTATTTAAAACAGTCATCAATATTCTTAAAATGACCACTCACTATTTTGTCAAGACACTATTTTGAAATCAAAATAGCTATACGCTATACTTATCAAATGGGAAGGACACAGGGAAGGATTTGCATATGAGCATGGGCGCTGATAGTGCTTACCAAAAGACGACCCAATAACTCCTTTGCCGCTTAATATATTAAAAACTAGTTGTGCTCCACGGTTTCACCCGCAGTGCTCCGCTCCTGATATATTATAGCCTACTAGCTTTCTGCCCGCGGCTTCACCCGCGTTTCCAAATAAAAACCCGCATAGTTCCCGTTCCCGTGGGATTTCTAGGATAAAACTTATCCTATGTGTTAATCCAATTTACCATCTATATGAGTGCTAAATTTCATTGTAATTGGTTCAGTGGTAATTGCGTGAAAGAGTAACAAACATACACATACACATCCATCCTCACAAACTTTCGCATTTATAATATAAGTGTAGGATGAGTAGGATAGGATAGGATTAGCCTTCCCGATAAATGGGCTATCTAACACTGAAATTATTTTTCAGATCTGACTGGATTTCCTGAGATAGCGCGTTCAAACAAACAAACAAACTCTTCGGCTTTATAATATTAGTTTACCTTTGTTGCTAGCGATCGTTCGAGTGCGAATACATTGAGAGGCGAATACGTGACGTCATTCATTTCAATTGTACGCTTGAATTGATCCAGTTCGTATAAAACTAAATCATATTCACTCCAAAAATATCTGAGACGGTTTATTTGTTTTGTGGTTTCATTTACCTAAAAAATAACCTTTTTAATCTTAATAATGATTTAAGAAAACTTAATAAAATAAAAAAAATAAATAAAAAATCTTTATTTGCCAAAAAACATTAACTTTACAGAAATATGTACGCTGACTCCTAAACTAGAGGAACTCTGTGTCTTAGGAGCCAGCGTTCCTCCTTAGAAATACAACTAAGTACAATTTTTTTAAAGCAAAACAAAAATTTGTTACAAAAAGCTTAAATTAAGAAAATTAGTTATATACCTAATTATATTTTTTACCTGTACATGGGTGCGATAGCAAGGCTCTATAAGCATCATCATTCTACAGAAATGAACTGTGATCAAAAAAAATAAGACATAGATGTTCTTTGGGCAATCTAAAAAAATATTTGTAAAAGTTCATAATTAAAAAGTGCTATTAAATATCGTCCATGGCCCTTCTAATTGATTTAAACATAGAAATTATGAAAATAAAAATATTTAACCTTACCTTCATCATCAGTACAATAAAATAAATACAAAATTAAATAGCCCGAGGACGTCAATCGACTCACAATCCCAAGGAGAGATAGAAAGATGGACAGACCGTCAGTTTGCTTGAGTCCTTTAATAGTGTCAGAAATAAATAAGTATGATGCTGCATGCAAACGGATTTCAGAAGCAACCTCCTTCATTTGTGTTTGGCGATGTTCTTAAAAATAAATAATTGTTCAAATCAGCTATTCCATAAACATTCTGAACATTATTTAAGTTAAACATGTTATAAAAAAATTATTATTAAAAAAACAAAATACCCGACTGCACACTAAAAAAAGAGTAAAACAAGCCCCACAATAATATTGATCAATCAAATGCTAAAAACTAATTATGTAATACCGTTTAAACAATACCTATATTAAAATACACTACAATATGTGTTCGTAATCGATAGTTAAATAAACAGAAACTTATTTTGAATACAAATTTACTGAATATAATTTATAAATGTTGATGGAAAGCATCGCAGGCGGGGACCAACAGAGGCTTATTTATAGTCATTTCGGTTGTGCACCATTTAGCAGAATTTTCGTTGGTGGCGGTCAAGGTGGTCCCCGCCTGCGATGCTTTCCATCAACATTTATAAATTATATTCAGTAAATTTGTATTCAAAATAAGTTTCTGTTTATTTAACTATCGATTACGAACACATATTGTAGTGTATTTTAATATAGGTATTGTTTAAACGGTATTACATAATTAGTTTTTAGCATTTGTTAAATCAAGGGTCTTCAACGTTTATGAAGCCAAGGGCCAACTATACTTTGATATTTGTTCGGTGGGCCGCAATAAAACAAAAACTTTTTATTACTAGCTGCACTCCGCGGTTTCATCTGCTTTTTTCAGTTCCAGTAAGAATGTTGAAATAAAAACTAACAATAATATTTAAAGTTATTTATTATTTAATTTTACAGTACTAAAAGTAATTGAAATTGAAATCAATGAGACGATTGACATTGTTTATTCTTAACTAGCTTATCAATATCAGTCCCTATGGTGGTCGTTGAAATCCTCAAACTGTTTTCTAGGTGAATATCGGTGATTCTACTCCTTGTCTTCGACTTAACGTTTTTCATCCGAGAAAATAACTGCTCGCACAGGTATGTGGTACCAAACAGAGATGTCATTTTCAGTGCATGGTCTCTTATCTTAGGAAAATGTGTAGTAGTGATGTATTTTGAATAGAACTCGAACAATCCTAAGTTGAATTTGTCTTTCAAAGAAGAGTTGCATTGTAATTCTATCAACTCCATCTGAACATCATCAGGGACATCTTCGACAGAAACATTGAATGGGCGAGCAAACAAATTCAAGCTTTTTTCATGTTTTCGGAAATCGGTAAAACGCGACTCTAATTGTGTTTTCAGATCCAGCAGCGCGGTAATATATTTGTCCATGTTGAGAATTCGACATGACGATAAATGTGGAAAATGCGTGGTCATATTATTTTTTAACTGATTGATCCACAACTCCAACTTCACTTCAAACGCTTTTAAAGCGTCAAATAGTTCATGAACCATATTATATTTTCCTTGCAATTTCTTATTTAAATCATTGAGATGTGTTTAAATTATATAATAGAAATAAATACATAAAAACAATTTCTATACATATGAACCTCATTTTGAGTAAACTAATGCCGGGCCGCCAAGGATGCTGCCGCGGGCCGCACGTTGAAGACCCTTGTGTTAAATGCTCTGATTAGGTAGAAGTTGTAACTATTTGTCGCTAGATGTCACTGTACCGAAAACGTGTGTTTTACATCGCGCTATTGAAATTGTTTTGTAAAAACATAATATATTTGTTTAGAAGAATATATTTTTTTGAGACAATCGACTGGCTTTTCAGGAATTTGTTGGTTCTTTGTTCTTGGTCGTTTGGTCTCGTTCTCAGCGTTCTGCTCGCTGATCAATAAATAATTAATTAATTGATTAATTAAAATCAATTAATTAATTGAATAATTTGATAATTCATAAATAACTTGTTTATTTCTGAGTTATTAAAATTTTTATTGCGGCCAGATGTAAATAAATACATCCTGCAATCATGCCGCCGCCGAGCGTGCCGCCGCTGCCGCAGCGACGCGCGACCCGTCCGCGCGCACTGGGCCGCAGGGTCTATAGTCGGTCGGTTGCCGCACTTGAAATGGGCCTGGACGCCATTGCCGCTTCCGGCCAGGCCGCAATTGTGGCCCGCTCAACAGCAGCTGGCCGGCGTCCTGTGTTGGTGTCGGAACCTCAGTCAGGAGCCGGCGATGAATCATACCTGGCGAGTCCACTGACGTTATCGCCGGCCCAATCCACCGAATCCGTATCCTCAATTACTCGCTCACTCACACCGAGTCGTCAACAGGCCCCGGCTAGCGCCGCCACACTAACGCCGGGCACTTTGAAGCGCGCCGCACAGGCACCACTGCCACGTACTCCGCGCTTCCCAGCCCCCTTACCGGGTATTCCTGTGGGACGCTTTCCCTCCCCTCCCCATAGAGTAGGAGAGAAAACTCTCACAGCGTCCCCGCCTCCTCCTCTGAACATGCCGACGATGTCATCGGGCTCTCCTATGGAGATTGGGACAACCGGCCCGACATACGCGAGCATGGCCGCGTCCCAAAAATCCCCAGCGCTCTCACCCTCCACCTGCTCCGCTGCCGTCGCTCCCGCCGCGACTAACGCTAACATTAATACGACTGCGACCGTCACTGCAGCCTCTGCCTCCCCCTCTGCTGCTGCCGGCACTGCAAGCGCCGCGCCACCTACCAAACAGCCCAACCGCTACCCCCCTCTCATAGTGGAGACACTGCCCGACTGGCCGACCCACTTTAGGGAGCTAAAAAAGGTCCTTGGGCACACTCCTAACGGACGTCCATTTGGCAAGGGTGTCCGTTTTATACCAAAGACAGACCAGGAGTTCCGACTCATCCAGCGCTATCTTACGCAGCTGGAGAGCAACACCGGAATCTCTTGGTTCTGCTACTCGCTGCCCGCTGAGAGAAGCGTGAAAGTAGCGATCCGTGGTCTGCCGGCTAACACAGAACCGGCACTAGTGGAGACAGAGCTGCGCGAGCTCGGGTTTACTCCGGAACACGTGCGTGCAATCCCCGCTCGTCCAGGTAGGCCGGGCTGTCTGATGTTCGCGCAACTGCAGCGGACTCCGGACCTCATCCCAGGCATTTATGAGGTGAGCGAACTGCTCTGTATGCCTGGGATCACAATTGAGGCATGGCGCGGCAGAAAGGGGCCAGCGCAATGCCATCGATGCCAGCAATTTAGGCATTCCTCCCAAAACTGCCACCGGCCAATAGCCTGTGTGCGTTGCGGTGAGAACCACTCTGCAAAGGAATGCCAGCGTCCGCGCGAGGAACCACCAACGTGCGCCAACTGCGGCGGCGCCCATACGGCAAATAACGCGACCTGTCCGATATTCCGGAAGGAGACGCGCAACCGCCGAGCGGGCACCGTCGCGCGCACTGCTACAAGTGCGCGCGTGCCCGCAACTGAAGCCGATGCACCTGGCTCGCTCATGGCTGCCGCCAACCAGCCAGGGCCGACGACTAAACGCCGCCGTAAGCGTGGCAAACGCACCCAAACGCGGCCGCCAGCAGCACAGCCTACGGCGCCACTTTTGGCAGCGCCAGCCACTGCACCACCAACCACTGCACCGCCTACTGCTCTGCCGGCAGCATCTACCTCTAGGCCGCGCTCTGCACCACCAGTTGCGCCGCAGCCTACGCAGCGTAGCAAGAAGTCCAAGCCCTCCGTGGTCGCCGCCCCCATACAGGGGACGAAGGCGAAGCGTGTGATGCCGCTGGACCCCAGACTGACTAAGGTTATCAGCACTCTTAATCAGGTGCTGGTGGCTATCCAAGAACAGCGTGACCCAATACCGCTGATCTTGGGCTGCATCGCGGAGCTCTGCGCCTCTTATGTCTGAGCTCCGCATCGCATTTTGGAACGCCGACGGGCTCTCAGCGCAAAAAGCCCGTCTCTTCAAAACCTTGCTCTGTCAACGTCAAGTGGATATCGGCCTGGTTAACGAAACACACCTCCGACCGGTAGACAAGTTGAAGGTTTCCGGATACTATGTCTATCGGGAGGACCACACCTCGCCGATCGGGACTGCTTACAGGGGATTAGCAGTCCTGGTCCGTCGGAATGTCATTCACCAACTACTTCCAGTACCTCAGTTACAGTCGTCGTACGCCCTCGGCGTAGAAATCTGTGTAGACCGCCAGCCCACTCGTGTGTTCGCTTTTTACAAGCCGCCGCAGAATCGACTCGCAGTGGCTGATGTCCGAACCTTGCTGGACTCGCCGCTGCCCACGATCCTCGCTGGCGACTTCAATGCGAAACACACGGCCTGGAACTCCAACACCGTAAGCCCGGACGGCAGACGCCTCCTTGACGACGCAGACCGCCACGGCTACGAAGTGGTAGGACCAGAGGCCCCAACGCACTACCCGTACTGTGCAGCCCATACTCCGGACGTCATCGACATAGCAGTTGCTCGTGGCCTCGTCGCCGCACCGTCGCTTGACGTCCTGGATGATCACCTCATTTCCGACCACCAAGCCGTCCTCATGACGCTGACACTGTCTCCGATGACAACATCACTGCCTTCTCCGAAACATCGCCAGGACTGGAGAATCTTCGCCGAACACATGGCTGAACATTCTCCGTCCTTTAGAGTCGAGAGCCCTGCAGACGTCGACCGACTCGCCACGGACTTCAGCGCAGTCTTGTCCAATGCGCTTCGCGAGTCCAGACTCGACGCTGCATCCACTCGCAAGAAACCCCAGCTCCCTGCCTACATACAAGCGATGTTAGAGGAGAAGAGGAAGCTGCGAAGATTATGGCAAAATCTGCGATGCCCGACCATGAAGACGCGGTTGAACGCTCTGGCAGCCAAGATTTCGGACGCACTGGAAACGGTAGCAGTCGAATCTTGGCACACCGCCATCGAGCGAGCCGGCGATGACTGGTCCGGCATGCACCGCCTTTGCCGCCAGCTCTCAAGGAAGCCCCCTCCGATTAGACCCCTCATGGCCGGTGACGGAACCCCACGTTACCGCGCCGAGGACCGAGCGGAGATTTTTGCAGACTTCCTGGAGACGCAGTTTACGCCTAATCCGACCGCGAATGTGCAGCACGTAGAGACCATCGAGCGACAGGTGAAGGATTACTTCGAACCGCCGATACCACCGACAGAAGACCCCGTCGTGTTCTCTCCTGGACGAGTCCAAAGGATGATTCGACGAACTAAACTACGCAAAGCCCCCGGTCCGGACCGAGTCACCAATGAAGCCCTGCGTCACCTTCCTCCGCGAGCCATCGCGACGCTGACGCGGCTCTTTAACGGAATCCTCCGTACCGGGCACTTTCCATCTCCGTGGAAGCTCGGCCGAGTCATCCTACTTCCCAAACAAGGTAAAAATATCTTGCTACCCGAGAGCTACCGTCCCATCACCCTTCTGTCGTCAACCTCGAAAATCTTCGAGAAGCTACTGCTGCTGCACATTACGCCCCACCTTCAGCCACGCGACGAACAGTTCGGTTTCCGCGCCGAACACTCCACCACTCTACAAGTGGCGAGAGTACTGCACCACCTCGCTGCCGCCTACAACAAGCGAGAACAATCGGTTGCAGTATTCCTCGATATGGAGAAAGCGTTCGACCGCGTATGGCACACCGGACTCATCTACAAGCTGTCCACGTCTACTACTCCGCGTCGAGTAGTTAAGACTGTGGCCACCTTCCTGCAAGACAGACGTTTTCAAGTGGCGGTTGAAAATGCTCTGTCCACAGAGCGCCCCATCCGAGCCGGTGTGCCCCAGGGAAGCTGCCTGTCGCCCGTCTGCTATAGCAGATACACGGACGACATTCCAGTCGCTGGCGGAGCCATCCTAGCGTTGTATGCCGACGACGCTGCGTTTATTACCACCTCGCTGAACGCCAAGCATGCATCGGTAAAGATGCAGCGAGCACTGGATGCACTTCCCTCATGGCTGGAGGACTGGAGACTCAAGGTCAACGTGGGGAAAACTCAGGCGATTTCCATCGGGCGGGCGCGCCTTCTGCCGCCCCCGGTGTCTCTCATGGGCGAGAACGTCGAATGGTCACCGACGGCCAAGTACCTTGGTGTGACCATTGACAAGACACTCTCGATGCGGCCCCATGTGAAGAACGTGGTTGCCCAGACGCGCGCCGTGCGGAACATACTCCGCCCCATGCTGGCGTCTCACCTGCCTCTCCGTACGAAGCTGTGCATTTACAAGGCCTACGTTCGCACGCGACTCACCTATGCGGCCCCTGCGTGGTTCGCGCTGACCAGCGAGACGGACCGCAAGTCGCTGCGAGCGCAGCAGTCGCTAGCGCTCCGCACCATCTCCGGAGCACCACGCTTCGTACGGAATCAGGTCATCTCCAGGGACCTGCGCATGGAGAGCCTGGACGACTTCGTTCGTCGCCTGAGTTCCTCTATGTTCGCGCGCGCCGACGGAGCGCGATTCCAGCATTTGCAGGGCATCGCGCCATACCATCGGAGACCGCCGGACATAAGAGGCCTACCACGTGACCTAGTCTCCTAGGACACGACCGCTTCCTCGCCGCTGGCTGATGGGCGCCCCCCGGCACTTTGCCGGCGGGCTCGACCTCGCTAAGTGGCGGGTGGCTTCACCCACGGACATTCCTCCCTGCAGCAGCTAGCAGATCGCCCGCGATACCACGCGGGCTCGATCGCACTGCAGCAGGACACCTCCCGGACACGACACCTCGGACCATTAGGTCCCACCCAGTGCCCCGCCTGTAGTTGCAGGCGGCGTTGCCACCACTGAAAGGGGCCGTCGCCCCGAACAGTTACCCCGAGGCCTGTGAAGGCCTGCGTGGATGACCCCGCGATCGATATATTTTTTGTTGCTCACTTGGAACCGTTGTTTTATTTCAATCGTTCCCGAGAGACAGTGGGTGGCAGGCCTTGGTTCGAACATTTTTTGGTCTTCGAGCGCGAATATTAAGAACCTAGACCAGTGGATTTTTGTATCAAAAGTACGGCGCGCAAACCGGTAGTGGATTGCTACTGAAGCGCCATTGTGGTGAGCGGCGTAAGCGCATCTATAAGGAGTGTGCTTATGAAGCTGCAGCATTTCCGCGAGAGGGTGCCACCAGCCTATGGGAACCAGTTCAAGCAGCAAGCACTCGCAGTCTAGTGCTACGTTCCAGCAGAGGGCGGGCCTTCCACACAGCAGCAACTGGGCACGACCAACTATAGAGGGCGCCACTTACGACTGGCAACATATTATGAATGGTTTGAAGAAACAACTGTGAGTAAACATTGTGTAGTAAAAATATTTCATTTCGATCTTCTATCAAGTTACAATTAGTGAAGTGTTTGGGACTTTAAGTATATTTAGAACATTGTAAGTTTAGTTAAAATTTAGAGTTAATTTAGACTTAGAATAATTAAGCAAAAAGTGATTAGACGGGGAATCCATGCCCGATTTTTTCTAAGTTGTTTATAAATTCAAACACTTGTAAATTTTTCAAGTTTATTCTTGGACTTAGAAAATTTTTGTATTGTTTAAATTTTTCTAAGTGAATAAATTTCAAACACTTGTAATTTTTTCAAGTTCGATCATAGACTTAGAATTTTTTTTACCGATTCTTATTTTTTGTTTCATACATTTGTTTTATTATTTTTTAACATGGAGTCATTGATTAAAGTACAATTAAACAACAAAAATATTATTTACAAAGGCAGGATCAACTTCAAAAAATCTCCTAAAGAGAGATTAACGCAGTTTTATATTGAAACTCGATTAGAAGCACTCGAGTCACAATGGTCAAATTTTATTAATACTCATAAGTCTATCGTCGAAAAGGCATCCGACAAAGATGCAACCACTATCCCATATTTTACGGCTGATGTCTACGACGAAACAGAAGAAATTTATTTTACTTATAAATCAGAATTAAAAGAGTTGTTAAATACACAACAAGATAATTTAAATTGTAGTAAAGCATCTCAAGTCACATCTAAAGTAAAGTTACCCAAAATTAGTTTACCTATTTTTTCCGGTTTATATAACGAATGGACATCCTTTCGCGATCTTTTCGTTTCACTTATTCACAAAAATGAAACTTTGGACGACGTTGAGAAGCTTCATTACTTGAAAACACATTTATCTGGAGAAGCTGAACAATTATTGAGATATACTCCTGTCACGGCTTCTAATTACAAGGAATCTTGGGCAACTCTTATTAAGTGTTATGACAATAAGAGATTTTTGTCTAATTGCATTTTGAAACGATTTATGAATCAGCCAACGATTGTAAAAGAATCTTCAAATTTAATTAAGAACCTTTTAGATACGACACTTGATTGTTTACACGGTTTGCGTACATTAGGTATAGATGTTAGTTCATGGGACACAATCATAATATACATAATCAGCTTAAAATTAGATTCCGAATCGCGTAAGTTGTGGGAGGTGAGAGTTAGTTCGAAAGATGAGTTACCATCTTTTGATAGTATGAAAGAATTTTTGGAAACCCGATTTCGTTCCCTAGAATATCTAGATCCTAAACAAAATGTTACTCGGTCACACAATCCTAAATCGTTTCATGTAGCTTCTGTGTCTTGTATTCTATGTTCTGGTGATCATAAACTGTGTCACTGCAAGGTATTCGCCGCAAAGGACATTGACTCTCGTCGTGAATTTGCCCGAACCAGTAAAATGTGTTTTAATTGTCTTAATAGAAATCACAATGTTTATTCATGCCGTCAATCTACCCGTTGCCATAAGTGTAAGAAAAGACACCACACACTTCTGCACCCTGAAACTGTCAACGCTGTTGTGACTGATAGTCCAGCAGATGTAAATGTAGCAGCTGCTACTACAGCTTCTACATCTTATCAAGGTGAGTCAACCACCCCTGTTTGTTGTTATGCAAATACTCATAGTCAAGGTTTATTAGCCACAGCTTTGGTCAATGTCGAGTCGAGATCTGGAGCTGCCTTTGTTTTAAGAGCCTTGATGGATCAAGGCTCTCAGGTTTCCTTTATCACGGAATCTGCAGTCCAGCTTCTTGGCTTGAAAAGGTTACCTGCTCATACCGACATACTCCGCCTAGGCGATGACGAAGGCATTTCAATGCCTTCCAAGTGGATAGTTAAGTTTAAATTGCAGTCTCGCCTAGACCCCAATTTTGTTTTATATGTCGACGCGTATGTTTTAACAAGGCTAACCTCACACCTTCCTGAGCGAAGGATCGTTCAGGCTTTGCCGTTGGTTTCGTCTTTGGAGTTGGCGGATCCCTTATTCCATACTCCAGGCAGTATTGATTTGCTGTTGAGCACTAGAGTGGTCGGCGCTGTTCTGGAGGAAGGACTGATAAGAGGACCGCCGGGAGCACCAGTTGCTCAAAAGACTAAGCTCGGTTGGATTTTGTCTGGTGAAGTCCAATCCGTAACTCAAAGGCCCGCTTGTTACGGCGTAGTTGTTAATACACAGGTGAATATCAATGATCTTGAGTTGGAAGAGTCGGAAGATTCTTCACATTTGGGGGTTATTTTAACTGAAGAAGAACAGAAATTCGAGGAATTGTATTCTAAAACTACAAAAGGAGACGATACGGATCGTTACATCGTAAGATTGCCTTTAAAGACAGACAATCCCCAATGCAAGATTGGCAAGTCAGAGGATATAGTTGGTAAACGTTTTAGTAATTCGGAAAGAAAAAGAAATGATAAGGCTGTGATTCAAGAATGTCTTGACCTAGAGCATGCTGAGGTCGTACCTGAATTAGAAGTTTCAAGAGATTCTGTATATTTACCCCATCACGCAGTAGTGCGTACTGATAAAAGCACTTCTAAGGTCCGGGTGGCTTTCGATGCGTCCTGTCCAGCTAGAAGTGGTGTTTCGCTAAACTCTGGATTGATGGTTTACTATATATTTATATATTTACATATTTATTTTTTATTTTTTACTTTGCAACCTGATTTGCGTAATATTATTATACGGTGGCGTTGTTATCCAATAACTTTAGTGGCCGACATAATTAAAATGTATCGGCAGATAAAAATAGCTGACGAGGATGTAGATTATCAACGCATTTTGTGGCGTGACAACACGCAGACTGAGTTACAACATTTGCGTTCGTTGCGTGTAACTTTTGGTACATCCTCGGCTCCATACTTAGCTGTGCGTTCCTTGCAGCAATTGGTTCATGACGAAGGACATAATTTTTCCTTGGTAGCAAAACGTGTTTTGCCAGATTTTTATGTCGATGATTTTCTGCCTGGTTGTGAGACTATTTCTGAAGGCGAACAGATTCATCGTCAGATGTCCGAGTTGTTGAGTCGTGGAGGTTTTCAACTTCAGAAGTGGTCCACCAATAGTGATGAATTATTACTCAAAATAAGAGATGGAACGTGTGATGATAATGTGAACATTATCTTCGAAAGCGACCATGTTATGAACATTTTAGGTCTAACATGGGATCGAAGTTTTGATGAATTTCAATACACCGTCCATCTACCTACTTTGAAGACTCCAGTAACCAAACGACGAGTGGTAGCAGACATAGCACGTATATTTGATCCACTCGGATGGATCTTCCTAGTTGCTATAACGGCTAAAGTGTTTATACACCGACTTTGGCTTTCGGGTATTGAATGGGATGAGGAACTTCCTCATCAGCCTTTAACGGATTGGCTCGTATATCGAGACAATTTACATAAACTCACCCAATTTCGTTTGCCCAGATGGATTCACACTAGTCGACATGATATTTAGCTCGAACTACAAGATTTTTGTGACGCTTCCAATAGGGCATTCTTGGCTGTGGTCTTTTTGCGTTCCGTTGGTTCCAACGGCAATATTCATATTAGTCTCATAGCATCTAACACCAAGGTAGCCTCTGTCAAACAGGTGTCCATACCTCGGTTGGCGTGGTGTGGCGCCGTATTGCTTGCGAAACCTCTAAGGGAAGTTTCAGTCACATTAGGCGTTTCTAAAAATAATTTACATCCGTGGACTGACTCTTCGTTAGTTTTGGCATGGCTGACAAGGCACCTCAGCCGTTGGAAAACCTTTGTCGGAACCCGTGTTTCCGAAATGCTCACCATTATGGATCAATGGTCACATATTCAATCGAAAGACAACCCTGCAGATTGCGCTTCGCGAGGTGTTAGTCCGATGGAATTATTGGAACTCGAGTCATGGATGAAGGGACCTAGTTGGCTCAAAAATAAGGTAATTGAATGTATCAAGGGTGAAGTTATGAAAACACATCTTGAAGAGAAGAAGGACAAATTTTATGTGTAACGTAGTTAATATAGGAGATGGAGAAAATGAACTTAAAATTTTCATCATTGATTAGGCTTACGAGAGTTATTGCATATTGCCAAGGTTTTTAAAACTTAAATCTAAAAACAAAATTTTCTGTTAATTTAAGGTTTTCCAATATTCACGAGGCTGTAATGTCGTGTATTCGTGTATGTCTGAATCATTATTTTGGGGAAATTTTAGAGAAATATACTGGTTCGGACAAAGTCACAAGAGTTGTGTCTTGCGTTGCAAGGGTTCAATCATTAAACGCCCCACCTCAAAGCTGATTGTGCTCCCAGTCACTATGTACGCGTAATTATTCATGTACTTTGTATCGGAGTTACTTCTATGTATTTTGATTTTTTTATTATTGTTTACAGTCCACTTACTCTATTCTAAGACATGTATGATGTATTGTGTCTTAAGACGTTACTGCCATTTACTGTTTCATGGTGGGCGGTAACGCAGTTATCAATGTATGTAGTTTTAAGTGATGGACATTCTGTCCATGGTGGGCGGAATGTTAAATGCTCTGATTAGGTAGAAGTTGTAACTATTTGTCGCTAGATGTCACTGTACCGAAAACGTGTGTTTTACATCGCGCTATTGAAATTGTTTTGTAAAAACATATATTTGTTTAGAAGAATATATTTTTTGTTGCTCACTTGGAACCGTTGTTTTATTTCAATCGTTCCCGAGAGACAGTGGGTGGCAGGCCTTGGTTCGAACAGCATTTGATTGATCAATATTATTATGGGGATTGGGGCTTGTTTTACTCTTTTTTTAGTGTGCAGTCGGGTATTTTGTTTTTTTAATAATATTTTTTTTATTTATAACTTTTTAGCTGTTTTTATTTAACGAAAATGTTGTAGATGTAGAAGACTATGTATATGTAAGTACCATTTTAAATTATTTCGACGACATTTGGCTTTAGATTACGAGTGATGTTACTCCGCAACATAACCGCACCGCGCCGCGCGCCGCATGCCAGGCCACGCCCTATCTTTTTGCTTGCTAACGCATGAGTTGCTTTGCGTTGACGCAGAATTAACATGTTCCCGTGGGAATTTTGAGAAAAAACGTATCCTATATTAATTACTCCCGTGATTGAAATGAATCTAATGATACCGCATACATATTTTTTTAAAGGGAAATTTAGAAAAAATATTATTATGTCTTTATCCCGTGGGACTTTTAGGATAAAATGTATCCTATGACACTCCCGTAATCAAGACAAATCTAACGATACCTCATACATCAAAATCCATCAAGCCGTTTAGGCTACAGGTGGTCACAAAGGAAAAGACATACATACATACTTACATACACTCGAAAAACATTACCCTCCTTCTTTGGCAGTCGGGTAAAAAGAGTTCAAAATTTAAATTGATGTTCGTATCAAACTTATAAAATAATATCACTAGTACACACGAATCTTTTCTTTATTTTCTATATTTTCTTAATTCCACTTATAGCTATGATTACCTTTTCTCAAAGATTCTCGGTAGGAAAAGTCCGATACGTCTAAATTAATTCCAACACAGATTCTTGAAAATTTATCGTCAAAGTCTGTAAATGATAACATTTGAACGTTTATTTACTTAAAATTTAGTTTTAATGGAGCTTACCCATAATTTAATTAAAATATAACATAAGGAATACAACAGATATTTTCCTGCAAATCAATCTCAAGCTCTAATTTTGTATAAAAAAAAGAGTTATACCCAGAGGGCTTGCTCTATATTATAATCCTAGTCATTTACTCTTGATAGAAATCGGCATGTTGGATTTTGACTATTGCCTGAAGTAATTCTGAATATTGCCTGAAGTAATAAATGCGCCTCAATATCAAATAGATAATTCACATACTTCTTAAAATTAGAAACTTACTTTCACATTTTTTTATTGTTTAAGCAGGCAAGTAAGCCTCACTTACTTACCATTTAACTTCATAAGACCCACATTTACATTTATCAGAGCAAAATATATTAATGTTATTAATAACGAATAAAGTGCAGTTAGTACCATTAGAATAATAGTTATAATGCCATGTGAAAAAATTCCCATAATGATTAGACCTGTAAAAAATGAAAGTGGATAAAATGTTAAAACATTAATTGATAACTAACATTAAAAAATACATTTTAAAATGTATTAACCACCTCTTACTAATTTCGAAGTAACCTCGTCATATTTTCAAAAATTTTTTGGTTTATGAAAAAATAAATGGACATAAGACAATTAAAATTACACTTACAATCCGCACAATCATATTGATAACACATCATTGAACTATCACTTGCAAGTATCATCATAACAAACAATGCCGTAGTAGTGATCCTTACAACAAATCTCACGATAAAACATTTTCTAGCAGAAATAGAATCCTTTGGTACTCGACATATCTAAAATTGGAAATAATCTTATTAATAAAAAATGTGTCCGTGTACTAGTGTACACACGTAAGAAGTCAAACTTCTTTATGACCTTATTTTTTCAAAAAATAATTTACTATATGCAACTTTACAGAAATACGTCGAATCACGCGTGGTAGGGATAAGAAAAAGATGGCGCGTAACGGAAAAATGTCACGCGTGACGAAAAAATGTTACACTAAATTTTTTTCCAACCCCGATAAAGAAGTTTCACTTCAATAAACTACGTATTAATAATAATCAGTATCGTCCATCAATTTAGACCTAAACATCACTTTTAACAAAATAATTAAATAATTAAATAACGAAAAAAACTATAGAGCAAATTATTTTTTAGTAAAGACCTTAGCTTTACCATTACAAGGAATGCCAAAAGTCTCCATCGATCCCATTAGGTATCGACACTTATTCGGGGTCAAAGGTCCAATATTGGAACGAAGTTCCAACTTTTCGGCAGACAAAATTAAGGAAAAAAGTTGTAATCGACACTTATTCGGGGTCAAAGGTCCAATATTGGAACGAAGTTCCAACTTTTCGGCAGACAAAATTAAGGAAAAAAGTTGTAACGACACTTTTTGCTATATTTGTTTAGCCGTGCGGTGAGCGCGTATTTATCTGTCTCTCTCTCTCTCTCATACAAAGCAAATCAATTAAAACCGCGTTTTCAAAGAAAAACCCGCGTAGTTCCCGTTCCCGTGGGATTTCCGTGATAAAACCTAGCCTATATTACTCGTGGATAATGTAGCTTTCGAATGATGAACGATTTTTTACAATCGATCCAGTAGTTTATGAGCCTATTTATTACAATCAAACAAACAAACAAAGTTTTCCTCTTTATAATATTAGTTTAGATTAATTGTTTAAATTGATCGGACTAGTATTTCAGTAAAATTATTTACCTTATCGCATTCGTTGAAATATTCTATCCATCGTGGTATCCGTTCAGAATTTTTATAAACTTCCCAATTAATTAAAGACAAACTTACAGTGGCAATTAGATATTGTGGTACGTTAAGAAGTACGCCTTTTTTCGCCTGGTGAATTGTTTCAATAACAAATACAATATCTGAAATTTGCCCTTTGATAAAGTAATTTTAATGAAAATTCAAATTAAAATAATTATTAGGATACAATTGGTCGTGAGCTTGTATATGTATAATACAAAGGACCTGAAAGCTTTTTTTCTTCTTCTTATCATCATCATCATCATCACCATATGAATGTATTTTTCCTAGGGCACACACATTCGTTAGATAAGGGCCAAAATTATTATGGCGATGAATTCACGATGCAAGCAGTCATACAATATTTTTCTAACAATTTAACTTTTTAAGTTACTTATTTATCAATTACTTACCCAGAAATAAAATTACTATAATACTATATACATTAAATTGTCTAGAATAAGCCAAAACTGCGGAAGAGCGGATTGGAGCCACTGCAAACCATCTCGACACTCGCAGGACTTGTTTGAATATCTCTTGGAAAACTGCGACTTTGGAAGCCATGGCTCATAGATGAAATTTTTTTGGGATATTTTTTTTTTATTTGTTTAGTTGGATTAATTTAGAATACACTATACAATGTCGATTCCATAATTTTAAAAACTATAATATTAATTTATCATTGACTTGTTTCAGAGCAAACTAGTTCAGGTTTTATATTTATGAATTCTAACGAAATACGTCTATATTATGTACCTATTAATCATTTATTGAAAAAAATAACGAATTTTAGTTGTGGTGATTATCCTTACGTCAGTAAAACTTTGTCGTCCTTTTTAAAACTATGTTTATGACGTAATAATTATATAAAACGAACTAATGGATAACAGACACAAAACAGGTATACCTTGGTTAAAACATGTCATGGGAGCTTTTACTATCTAATAATAATATGCAACTAAACTTTAATGGGCAGATACCTAAGTGTTGAAGATACGACGTTCGCATTAATTTTTATATTACTAACTTTCCGCCCCCTGGTTTACTCAAGAATATAATATAAATTAATTTAAAATTACTACTATTCATACTGTATTCATGTACTAAACATAATTGATACAAAAAATGTTACTAAACATAATATACAACCATTATGATTTATGGTGGCAAGGTAATAAAAAAAAACTTATAAAACATCAATCTTACGTCATTATTTTCATTGGGTAAATATTGAGCAATACATTGGTACCTATGAAGAAATCGTTACATGTATTTGCTAGCTGCGCCCCGCGGTTTCACCCGCGTGACTCCGCTCGATTGTCTTACCGTCTTAGCGTGATGATGTATACATATATATTTTACACTATTGCATTTATAATGTAAGAAAGGAATGAAGGATGAAAGGATGAAGATAATGAGGATAAAAAACAAGTTTTTTAAAAATTGTAAAATTTAGGTATATACAATATACCTATTGTATTTAATGGAAACCCGTAGATATTAAGCTTTAAAATTTTTCCAATTTCCACAGTTAATTTGAAATACATATAGATACTAGCGGTCCGCCCCGGCTTCGCCCGTGGTACCTACATGTTTAAACTATCCTATCTCTCAAGTTGGATCGAACTGCACATGGTGTGCGAATTTTATTAAAATCGGTTGAGTGGTTTGGGAGTCCATTGAGGACAAACATTGTGACACGAGATTTATATATATTAAAGATATCAATAAAAAAAATATATATATATATTATTTACTAGCTTCCGCGACTCCGTCCGCGCGGGTGTCGGTCTTCGCGTGGATGGTTTATTTCTCCATTTTGAGTAACTCTGACAATAACATCTTATAAAAAAATAATTTAATCACATATTTGGGTTTGGTATCGATCCAGTAAAACCTGCTATTTATTTTTTCAATATTTTCAATGTACAGAATTGACCCTTCTACAGATTTATTATATGTATAGATTCTTTAGCGATATTACCTACTGTGAAAACACATTAAAAAAAATTATACAAATAGCATACAAACAGAAAAAGTACCTATAATAGATACAAATCAGTTCAAATCTATAATTATATAAATACAATGTTTTAGTACCTACATACTACATACTTACATTCCTATAAGCCGCGCATAGAAAGAAACGTATCTAAAATGGCGGCACTAATCACTTTGTCTTTACTCACACACTATATAGGTACCTACAGTTCGATTCAAACTTAATTGTTTTAAATATATCTTTAAGTATTTCACGACGAAGCGAAAAGCGTAGCAAACATTAAAATAAAAATAAAATATAAATAAAAAGCATTTCAGATTCAATTTTTTAGTTAGCGAATGTATAAACCTAGGATACAATTCTCTTTTTCAACTTTGTTCTCAACATATCTTCGACTTCAATAATTATTCTCATCATTTTCTTCTACTCCCTGTCCCATTCAATGTCTCGTCCTCGTCAGTATCAAACTGTACTTAATATCAAAATTTATTTCCACATTTTGGTATTTTCACGAATCGCCGTCCCCGGATAATAAAATGGTAACTGCAAAAAACACAACTTTTCAGGAAAAATAAAAAACCGATACTCCATACTAATATTTTATAAATGCGAAAGTAACTCTGTCTGTCTATCTGTTACTCAATCAAGCCTAAACTACTAAACCGATTTGTATGAAATTTGGTATGGAGATATTTTGATACCCGAGAAAGGTCATAGGCTACTTTTCATTGCGAAATGTGCGGGGCGGACCGCTAGTTGACTATATCTTGCCAAGTAATAGACGTACAGAGATAAAAAAAGGCTCAGTGTTAGCTAATTTTTTAACCTTTTATTTCGTTTCAAAATAGTTTCAATAACTTTATCAGAACTGAAGATAATTAAAATTTAAAAAGTTAGTAGTATTTGACTGATGTTAACATTTAGTAAAGCTTCGTTTACACTCCGCCTGAGTGGGCAGGGAAGTGAGCAGCGCCAGAATGTAAACACGATACTTCCCATACTATTACCACACCCCGGACACTCCATACAAAATTATCGTTTTGACAGTCACACTGTAGAGACTGCAAATGTGTGTGTTAACGCTTTATGGTTGGCACATTTTTGACTAGCGTAAAAAAAAATTGCGTTTTTCTGATGAAATACATCCGTAAACAGCACAATATCTAACCATTTTCTACGAAAAACGATAATCACAAATCCAAAATAATAAAATTACTTTAAGTCAATTTGATTAATGTTGTCAATCTTCGTTGCGTATCGTCCCTGTAGAAAAATAATGTTTAATTTTGGCGGGAGGCGGAGAGTGTCCGTTCTGTAGCGTTTAGCTACTATTATGTATTCTGTGCTATTACCACACTATTACCGCAGCCACTTGCGCTGCTCGGCGCTCCCTTTACTGTCGGTTTTTCGTGCGCGACTCAATGGACGGGTCGCGCGAGTGGCAGCGTGCGTGTTACATCCAGCCCTCGCGCTCACTTGTCGCCCGGCTGTGCGGAAAGACGTTACGTTTTGATTGTTACAGCTTACTTAATACTACAATTTAGTTATTTTCTGTATTCAAATTATGAAACTAATGTGCAAATTCAGATCGAATTTCATAAATGTCTCTAGATGAGCGGCTTGGAACACGCGCGCGGCAGCGTGAGTAGCAGAGGAAGCGGCTGAGTGTAAACGAGGCATAATACACACCAAGTACAGTACTCCCAAACTGATAATGCGCATAGAAAAATTCGTCACTCTTCGGCAACTGTCATATTCTCGTATACATATAGAGTGGTTGAATGTATTTTCTTTATGCATAGTTTATTAGAACTATGAGTTTTATTGTGATTTTAAGGTAAAATAGATAAGTAAGTAACGTTTGTTTCGATAATTCAATGTAAGTTAATAGCGAGATAAGTCACACGATTACCATATATTATATTTGTTGTATTGATTTACTCGGAAAATTCTATACTTAGAATTATTAAAGTGTCTTACTGAAGCTGGCGTAATGATGGATGTATGGAAGGTTAAAATAAGACAAAGTTTATATTAAAAAAAATTATTTTCAAACACTGGTTTACATTTAAAATCTCAGTCCAAAGGATTTACAGAATCAAGGATTATCTCTATTTCTGATATCGTCGAATGATCAGAACTTTCATTATGCTCTTATTAATTTTCACTTTCCCCGCTGCTATCTGATAAATGTGTAAATAATCATTTTATCGGAAAATTCAACTTTGAAACAAAATTAAGAAGGGTATGTAACAGCAGCTCTATATAATTCCATACAGGTATAATACGTGCGGTCACCACCAACATATAAAGACGACTGACGGATTTTTGAATTTTTTGACTGACAGGCTACCGTCAACCGAGAGTTGAACGTCAAGATGCAAGTGCATTGTTTAGCGCACTTGCGATTCAATGATTCGGGTGATTCGGGTGTTTCTTGAAATACGATAATTAGCGAAGATCTGCATGCGCATTATTAATTTTGGAGTACTTTTTTATCCCTTTCACACCTAACTTGGCAAGTTGGTGTGAAAGGGATAAAAAAAACATACAGGCGTCATTCAAGGTCATATTTTCTTGTGACAAGTTAATGTTCATAGTGCAATCTCCAGTGTATTAGATATAAGCTTCTTGGTAAAGTCGGTTTACTGACGATAGTTGAACGTGACAACGTCCGATTGTGCTTCTTTGTTGCTCGTTCTGCACTCTCGCTCGCACTTCAAGCCTTACATGGAACGCCTCAGATGAGTCAGAGCGAGGTAACGCCGCATGAGTCATGTTTTTTCGTGCGTGCCGGCTTTATCGAACTATAAGATGTTGTCACGTCAAAAATGTATAGATATATTAAGGCTTCGTAGGTTTCAAATGTCGCATAACAATAAAACTATGGTAACGGCAGTTGTCATGTATTTATTTACCTACATGTGCTAGAAAAATTTAACAATAAAATTCTCTATAAAAAATTACAGCAAACTAAGGAAACTTACTTATTACTAAATATAAAGCAAAGTATTGAACTGGTACATAACAATTAAATAAGTGAGTGCGCATCCGACCACCTGAAAGAAAAAGTTTCAGTGAAGGTTAGCTGGCCTCGTTAGATGTCAAAAACTATTGATATTTCACATTAAAACATGTTTTATCATCAGTAAAAAAAAGATGAAAGGATTTTAGTAATAGACTAGCTTTCTGCCCGTGGCTTCGCCCGCATTTTCAAAGGAAAACCCGCATAGTTCGCGTTCCCGAGGGATTTCCGGGATAAAACCTATCTTATCTCTCAAGTTGGATCGAACTACACATGGTGTGCGAATTTTATTATAGCTGTCCTAGCTGTCTTCGTGGACAGATGGGACAGCAATGTCTTGAGACATTGGGTCAAAATCCATGTCTCAAGCAGGTTGTAAAAGGAAATAAGATTGTTTTTAATATTAAATAGAATTATAATACTAACATAGTTTTTAAGGCAATTTTACTAACAAATATATGGATATTAAATTAATCTGAAATAAATGAGATAAATAAATAAATAAATAAATAAATAATCGGTTAAGTGGTTTAGGACTCCATTGAGGACAAACATTGTGACACGAGATTTATATATATTAAGAAGATATTAACACCCGTGAACACGGCGTACTCGAGGAAAATGACAGCACACGTCATTTTTCTTCGGTCGAGCCACGACCGAGCTGTCTCGCGCAGCAATAATTGCTTCGCGATGCTCCCGCTCTGTGGGGACCCGGCTATTGGCCAAAAGATCACGGGAATATTGGAACAATCACTAATATTGTAAAATACCTTCGTTGCCAACGCTCTATCGACAGTGAATAGATGAAATGGTGAAAACGTTACTTCATTCATTTCAATTGTGCGCTTAAAGTGGTCCAGCTCATATAAAATAGATTCAAATTCGCTCCAAACGTATCTAAGATGGTTCAATAGTTTCATGGTTTCTGTCATCTGCAATAAAAAAATCTATTTATGTAATACTAGCTTTCCAACCGCGGCATCGCCCGCGCTGTCAAAAAAAACCCGCATAGTTCCCGTTCCCGTGGGATTTCCGGGATAAAACCTAGCCTATGTCCTTTCTCGGGTATCAAAATATCTCTATACCAAATTTCATGCAAATTAGTTCAGTAGTTAAGGCGTGATTGAGTAACAGACAGACAGAGTTACTTTCGCATTTATAATATTAGTATGGATTATTTCCGTCTGCGTTTTTGTTCCCACATTCAAAGCCATATAGTCCCCGTTCTCGTGGGATTTCCGGTGACCAACCAACCTATCCAATGTCCTTTCTCAGTAGTAACTTTCTACCAAATTTCATCAATTTAGCGTGAAAAAGTGATAAACAAACAGGCAGGCACCAGCGATACTTTCAAATTTATAAAATTAACGTACGTGGAAGTATGTAAAGAATTGTTTTGATTGTAGAATTAAACAGCAGACCAATCAAGGCCAACATCCGTACTTAAATGCTTAAATGAAACATAATATTTTAATAAAATTTACCTGATGATTGATACGGTGGCAAGGCTCTACAAGCATCATCAGTCTACAGAATTGGAAAATTAACCATGCAATAACCGTAATTTGGGTGACACTAACTAAAAATACAAAGTTTATTACAAATTATTATTTTCGTCATGGAGAATACAACATTTTCGAGAGGTTTAAATGCGTTTTACTACAAGATTTGTCTAAATACATTTTACTACAGAAATAAGTATACATATAATAAGTACATAGTTATATACACTCGAGCTCTTGGCTAAGTACCTATCTATACTATAATATTATAAAGCTGAAGAGATTGTTTGTTTGTTCGTTTGAACGCACTAATCTAAGGAACTATTTATCTAGGAAGGCTATGTATCATCACACGCTAAGACCAACAGTAGTGGAGCACTGCTGGTAAAACCATAGGGCATAGCTAGTAACTAAATAATACCGCTGTAGATTACTTAATCTAAACTTGAATGAAACTAATTATATTAAATCTTACCTTTCGCGTTAGAAAGTATTATGATAACTAAACAACCCAAGCTTATCAAACGAGTGACAATCAATATGAGAGATATTAAAATAGACAGACCATCCCTGCACCTGACCTCTTTTACTGTATCGGAGATGAACAGGAATGACGACGAATATGAGCGGATTTTTGAAGCAAGCTCCTTTTCTTGTATTTCATCATAATATTCTAAAATTTAATGATTGTTAATCTGATTGTCGAATAAAGAAGGGGCGGGATAAGTACTTGACACATTTTTCTATACTCGCTTCGCATGAAATGCCCTATTAATTGCACCATATTTAATTTTTTTTGTGTATAGAAACAGAAAAGGAATACCTACCGTTTCTATTTAGGTGTGGACGGTAAATAAAATCTGATGCATTTGCAATCTTTATCTTTGAATAAAAGTTAGCATAATCTGAAATGAAAGTTTGGGTTCATATTAAAGAAATATTTCAAACAATTTTTTTTTAACTTGATCTCTTTTAGCACCTGTGGCTATTTCGCTACTTACGCTCGTAATAGTATAGGTAACGTTTTTGAGCCAATACATATAATATATTATGTTTAGTAAGGTATTTTTTTCATATAAAATATATCAAAAACTATTTTCATACCAAGCTGCAACTCCGAGAGACGTGTATTCACATCTAGAAGAGCAATATGTATCAACATTATGATTGAGGCGTAATGAGTGGTTAGTATCGTTACAATAATAGTTACCATGGTATGGGAAATTAGTTCCACGATTATTTGCCCTGTATAAGAAAGTAAAAAGAATTATTTTGTGAAAACAATTACATTTTATTCCAAAATCATCGACGTTCAATATGTAGATATAATTTTTTAAGCTATTGCATAGCTTCTATCGCGGGCCTTGAGCGCGGGGACCGAATCGAGAAATTCCGTAACGAAAAACCTCACGCTCCCCACTCCGACGGGCTCGGAGGCGTGGCTTGAAGGCATGCTATGCAATAGCTTTACCGCGGCAGTCCCCGAGTGCCACAAAGGTTTTTTTTTGTCTTACATTCTAAACAACTCCTCATCTGACATATAAATGAACCATAATCCCAAAGCATCCATACGCATAACAGCACGACGGTTATAATCATGAAAGTTTTCATAGCAACAACCTTCCAACGAGAAAGCGAAGCCTTGGGTGGACGATATATCTAAAAAAAAATAGAGGTGTCAAGGGACAACCGGATGGAACGAAGTTACTAAAATAACTGGCTTGTTTTCTATGAGAGAGTTAGAGAGAGGATAGACAGACACAGAAACACGCGCACGGCTTACAATTATAGCAAAAAGTGTCGTTACATTATCTATTGGTCTTAATTCCGTCTAGCCCCCTTTCGCAACGCACGATAAGAAACTTCGTTCCAATAAATTTTGTTATTGTATGCTTTCATAAAACCAGTATTTTCACAGTTAGGTTAGAAGTTCTTCTTAAATATATTTAATCGATATGAATTGTACAATCGGTAAGTAACTATAATTGAAAAGTACTTTACCTTATCTAACTTGTTGTAATAATATATCCAACGTTGCATCCGACTAGAATTATTGTAAGCTTCCCAATTAATTAAAAGTAAATTTACGAAAGCGTTCATAAACCTTGGGAGTTTATAATTTTCTTGTCTGTGTATATGGGTGCATATTTCCACGATATACGAAATGTCTGGAATATGTAATTATACTTAGTTGAAAATAACTGGTTATTTCTTAAATTGACAAAACTATGCATATCATAATTTTTTAAGGAATAGAAAAAATCTATCACGAGGCGGGATTTGAAACCGCATCTTCCGCCATGCTGGGGCGACGCCTGATCTCTCGGCGCGAACCTACAGATCGGTCAGCCCCGCGAAGCAGCTCGGTTTGTGTGGACGTGGCTCGGTCGAGGAAAACACGTCTAAGGACAAACTCATATAGAAATTACTTACCCAAGATTAAAATAAAAATAAGCCCGTAAATATAGAAGCCTCTGGAATAAGCCAAAACTGCGGAAGAGTGAATTGGAGCCATTGCAAACCATCTCGACACTCGCAGGACTTGTTTGAATATCTCTTTGTAAACTACGGCTTTGTAAGTCATTCCGAGAGGTTTATTTCAATATTTTTCGAGTTAGGTACTTAATCTATTAGTTTACTTGTCTGTACAAAATACGTTCAGCTAAAACAGTTAATAAAATTTCATACAAAATCGATATAAAATTAAAAAATAAAGCAACTGTACTAACAATGAATACGTCAATGTATCCTTTAACGTAAACCGCAAGAAAATAATACATGGAACGATAAATTTTACAAGATAAGGGGATCGCATTAAATCTGAATCATTACGAATAGACCACATTACTATGACGGCACGTATTTACTTGGATTATATGCTAACATTGAATTATAGACCTAAAGACAAATAAATATGAATGAAAACATAAGTACCTATTTACACGTTGGACGTAATAATCATTACCTTGTTATGGCCCTGAACAAGTCCTGCCTTTACAGCAAACTGCTGAAGACGCCTTTCGCAGGGGAACTGAATATGGGTGTGGTTTTGGTGTTCTAGTAAACTCAAACTCAAATCATAACAATTGCTCTTTTAAAATCATGTTATTTTACATTTTAAGTTTACATAACATCTATGGATTCATATATAAGCTGTACCTATTTTTTTATGTCAATAAAGTTATTTATTATTTAACATGTACATATTATAATATGTATTATACATATACAATATACATAGTTTACACATAATATGTATTATCATTATAATTATACCAAAGAACTGTCCCGTGCTTCTTACTCGACAACTTTCCATGGATTTTCATCTTCCTTAAAGGTATTACAATATAAGTTCTTTAGTTTGTAAATATTAAAGAGTTCCCGTTGTTCCTGACGTTAATGCGTTAAAGCAAACAAACAAATAAAGTCTTCGCAGCTTTATAATGTTACTATAGATTGAATTATGGACCTCAGTAGAAAATATCAGTTAAAGCAAGTTATATTATCGAAAGACGTCTATTTAGAACATTTTCACATTCGACACAATAATTCGATCATATTATAATAAAAATAACTACGTTAAAAAAAACTGACATCCAAAACGGAAAAGAATAAAAATTTATGCTATTACATGTTATATGTATATTGATATGATTACATGTTATATATTATATTACATGCTATTCAGTTGTGCTATTTACTGTGCTATTTAGTAAATAGGTTTGATGTCGCTGCCAAGCCAATGTAAACCTTACATTTGAAACTAAAATTTGGTGGGTTAGGTTAGGTTCGTATTTTGTAAAACTACACAGAAATAGGAGCCCCGCGAAGTAGGGCTCCGTCGGCTCGCGACCGTCTTTTTGTAGAATTTTGGAAAAAGACGAATTTCGTCATATTACAATATGCCGGCCGTTTGTAATACGGCGGATTATACAATGAACAATCCGACTGCGACATGTACACGGAGACAGCGGGACGAGGGGACTGATGGACGGATTACTTACGAAATAAAAATTTGATTTGATTGAATATAAGTTGATTTAAGAAATGTTAATTAGTAAGATAATATGAAAATATTATTATTATTTAACGGTAAGACTGTTACCCGATTGTCTCAATAAGTACTATAATAAAAAAATAACAACGTGTTTTATTACAGAAATCATTTACTTTATACATTTCTTATTACGAAATTGGAATTATATACCATTCCGAGGAAGATTATACATTTCCTAAATGGTATCGGAATTGTACACATTTACTAGGATTTGTATACAATTCCTTGATTTCATACATTTCCGGTCCATAAAAAAATATACCGACCGAATTAATTAGCTCCTCCTTTTTTGAAGTCGGTAAATAAAAAAAAAATATCAAATTCAGTATTACAGATTTCCTCATACGTAAATGTTACATAAATATTATGTGGGTAGCAGTCGATATTGAGGAACAAAGTATTTTTATAAGTTCACAATATTTTTCGGACTTGCATTATCTAATATATAAAAATCAATGCCACTTTTCGTTGTAATTCCATAACTCGAGAACGGCTGAACCGATTTCGATAATTCTTTTTTTATTATATTCCTTGAAGTACGAGGATGGTTCTTATGTAGAGAAAACGTAAACATGTACCACGGGCGAAGCCGGGGCGGACCGCTAGTTTCTTCTAATTTATCGAGAATAAAAAATCGCACTGTCAATAAAACACCCACTCAATAAAGTAATATTTATTACACTCAGCAGCATTTATAATTTTATAAAAAAAACATACTATCTATCTATCTATCTATCATAACCCTACACTTGATGTGAATTTCAGATATCCATTGTCGGCCGCAGGAGAAAGTTCTATTCCAGTTTCTTTTTTGATTCAACAAATAAATTCTTGAAATGAATGATCCACTTTTCTAGAATAAAGGGATAAACCTTATCTCGTAATAAATCTAGTAACTAATTGAAAAACATTATCTTATACTGAGACATTATAATTAAATAAGTTGATGCGCAAGCGACCACCTGAAAGAACCAGTTTTATTGAAGATAAAATGAAGTTTTACTCACTTTAGACAAACAATGTTTTAGTCTTCGTTTCTTTTACTATTTTATTAGTATTCTGCCGTCGAAAGAAAAAGGGGCACAACTAACATTTTTTGAAAAATTGAGTTATAGGTAGGTATACATATTTGGAATCAGGAAAAATGGCGCATCTGCTCAATTTTTTGTAGAATTTTATCTCCAAGGAATCCGGAGATAAAAAGGCACAAATGACACAAATATTTTCGTTTTATGTAATTAAAAGGTGTTAAAAGGCACATTTACTACAATAGGCATGACGAAAGATTTTGAAATCCTCTTCCATAATGTGTGTATACGTTTACTATACAAGAAAAACCCTATATTTCAGTAATATACTTAAATTTTACGAAGATAAAAGCCATTTTTCAAAAAATATTTATCAACTGTGCCAAAACAGCTCGGAGGTGTCATGGCGTAAGCGTGACGTCACTCTTTAGTAAATACGTAATTATTTGTATGCATTGCGAAGAAAATTAAAGAAATATTTATTTAATATGTGTTATAGAAACGAATTTCAAAGTTTATAAGTGGTGTGCAGTATTGCAGTGTGAATCCACATTAAAATAATACTCAAAAATGTGTTAGTAATTATTTTAAGCGAGAAAATAATAAGAAATGATTGTATAAAGTTGACGCGGAGAACCCCGAAACCACGTATTCGTGAATTCGCAATTATATTTCTGTTCTGAGTCGATAAAGCATACGTGAAACAATAGAAAATAAATAAAAATGCGTATTCTCAACATATTCATAACAACAAAATATATCTGACGTGAGTTGTTTACTTAAGCGTGACGTCACGCGTGTTTTAGTCAAAATGGCCAACTGCAGAATTTCAATGTTTTATTTTATTGATAATCTCATTAATCTTAATGTTTTTAAGATTTTTAAGTCACTATATTGAATTTATTTATTATACATTTTCCCTTAAAAACACTAATACGGTCATTTATGGATACTGTCGTCATGCCTATTGAGTATTTGAATTATTATTTTTTGTGATAAATGGAAAGATTATATATTAGTTTTATAACAAAACTGTTCTTATTTTATTTTATTTGCAATAATTCAAAAGTTATTTCAAAATAAAAATTAGTCTTTGAATCCAGTACCGAAAACGCGCCGACAACTCCCGAAGCGTCACCCGAGCGCGTGTGACGTCATAATGTTAGTTTTCACTCATTGCAGTTGATAGAAAAATAAATATAGTTTGAAAAACTAAAAAACACTCTGTCAAGATAGATAGACTTACAACTAAAGAAAATAATTCTTAATCTAGGCATCAAGCAATAACCAATACATAGTATTTTTGTGGAAAAAGCGTGGGGCGCTTTTCATGAGCTGATTGTATAATAGATACAGGGCCGTCTTAGACTATGCCGGGGCCCTTGGGCACACAAGAATTGGGGGCCCCTTTGAAATATAAAGAAATCAAACTAGGTACGCAAATTTTTTCCCACAATTATATATGTTTTTGCCCTAAATTGAAACTTAAAGAAGTAATAAGAAAACTTAAAGAAAATTTCTATGTAAAATTTTTGCTCCATTTTTTTATACATTTTACAAAAAAGTTACTTATGACCAATCTTGTATTATAATATGGTCTTTTGAGGAAACTTTTTTTCCTTATTTTTTTTTATATAATTCATTTGAAACGCTGCTGCTGTAATGGCGCTCCAAAGTTGACTTTAATTAAATTTAATTAAGAAATATTTTAAGAATTACTTTTTCAAATTACCTTTCTCTTTGAATTTATATTTTAGGTTTTATGGCAGTCAAATGCTTTATAAATAAAATATAAATTCAAAAAATTAACTGCGTTAAAAACAACCGACTTCAAAAACGGAAAAGTAAAAAATAAAAAAGATTTGATATTATTAATTACTACATATTATTTAGATGTGCTATTTATTAAATAGGTTTGATGTCGGTGCACGGGCTTAATACTAAGTGCTTAGTGTTTGGCACCGACTTCAAACCTATTTAATAAATAGCACATCTAAATAATATGTAGTAATTAATAATATCAAATCTTTTTTATTTTTTACTTTTCCGTTTTTGAAGTCGGTTGTTTTTAACGCAGTTAATTTTATTTAATACTTTTTAGTGTAATTTTCAACACGAATCAAACGAGCTCAAACTCGATAAAGTTGAGTCAATATATTACTGAGTTCCTATGGCCACCTTCCGATTCCATCATCAAATCAGCTCTATGTCATGATAATGTTTCATCGCTATCCAATTTACATACGTATACAAAATTTCAGCTCAATCGGTTACCGGGAAGTGAATCAAAGTTACTTGCTACATTCCAATTAAGTCATCGAGTACAGACAAAAATGCTCATAAAATAAAAACTACTGGGCCTAGCCGAATAAAATTTTTATGGGACCAATTCGACACCATCCCGCATCGAACAAAAAAAGAATCACGTAAATCGGTTCAGAAACCTCGGAGTAATCGGTGTACATACATAAAAAAAAAAAAAAAAAATATACCGGCCGAATTGATAACCTCCTCCTTTTTTTTGAAGTCGGTTAACAAAAAAGGTCGTGTTCCATCGTTACAATATTGTATTCACTGAAAAGTGCTTCATATTGGTTGAGATGGTTGTTAAATCATCTCAATAGATGGCGTGCGGTGTGTCCCTTAAGACACATAAAACTGAAGGAATAGAATAAATTCGGTTGCTCCGGCGGGTCACGAGTGGCTGAGTTGGTCAAGCATCCGCCCCGGAATGGCGCGAAGGATGCGGGTTCGAGTCCCGCCTCGTGATCGAATTTTTTCTATTTTTTATAAATTTATAACTTTCTCTTTTTCAAATTTATCTTTTTAATTTGCATCTGGATTTTTTCTTTCGTAGCCGTTTCATATTGATCAAAATTATTGCGTGCGTTATTAACATAATTTATTCAAAGCCTAGGCAAATGGCAAAAGTCAAAACGCTTGTCATCTATTCGTATAGAAATGGTCCGGTGTGAACAGAGTTCACTAAATTCTAGGACCTTCAAAACTACAAAATTTCATATCCAGCAGAAAATTAGTAAAATTGTTCAAAGGAATAAGGATTACTAAAAATAAAATTCAAAATTAACTGTCATTCCGGTACGTGAATTAAAAAACATATTCCAGGTTATAAATAAATAAAAAAATAGGTGATTTCGCGATTTATACTGAAACGATAAGTTTTATCATAAAATCATTTAGGTGTGAAGTGATTTAAGAAACGTGTGCATATTATAAGGATGGGATGAGTTTATAAATCGTTATATCTTAGAAAATGGTAGGAAGCTACATCTTAGGAAAATAATGTATTGATTATTTTGTATAGATAATTTTATGATCTACAATTTGGGTAAAAGTGGTTATATGATAAAACTTACCGTTTCGGTAAAAATCACGAAAAACCTATATCTGTTGACTTTTAGGAAAAAATTTTTTCGTAGTAACAGAAGGTCGGGAAATTTTAATATATTTTTGAAGTGAAACTTCTTTAGGCGCGTTGAGAGTAAAATTTCAAGGTCGCATCATAACAATACCGTAACGTCATGGAGTAATTCAACGATTTTGGTATCTTATAATCTTGCCAAAGAAGTGGGCTATTTAGCACCGAAATAATTTTTCAAATCGGACCAGTAGTTCCCGAGATTAGCGCGTTCAAACAAAAAAACAAACTCTTCAGCTTTATTATATTAAGTATAGATTGTGTTTTTAATAATTTCACCAAATTTCGACTGGATGGGAATTTTGGTCGTGGTCGTCCTCGTCCTCGGTAGTGTGACCGAAACATTAGCAAAACGTCATAAGCTTATATCAATTAGTATCAATAGTGGATTCTATTCTCTAGCGTTTCTGCCACTTGTCTAGAGGCCCAGAGATTAAAGTTTTGTCACAACGCCCTTGTATGCTATTCTGTAAACTTAGACTTGTTAGTAATTTTCATAAATCTCAAAATAATTCAAGTAAAAATATATTATATTACGTTAATAAGTAAATAAATAATTCGAGTAAATGTCTGATAAGTTAATTATAATGGTGTTCGAATCACTCGAATTATTCCATGTAATAACCTTGTAATAACATAGATGTTTTGATTCGAATAAATCTGAAAATGATCTGACGTTCTGGCATTAAAAAGCTGTATTGCTTTTTAATAAAATATTTTGAGATTTATGTGAGAAAAGTTGTCAGTCCTACATCTCCTCCAGGGGGGCCCCCTGACGATGGGGGGCCCTGGGCACTGGCCCCCTGTGCCCCTATGGTAAAGACGGCACTGAATAGATAGGTGTCTTCATTCTACTAACTAACTAATTCAGAACCAACTAACAAATCGTATTTTAGCAATAAATTGTATAGCGTGTAATAGCCGTAAACGCTGTACTGCAGTCAACAGCTATAACATTCACAACTATAGTGACCAGTCATGGCGCGTTTGTAGTCACGTGATTTGAATTTAAATTTCATCAATTTTAAATTGCTTAAAATGAACGAAATGAAAAAATTTTTTGAACTTTTTTGCATTAAATATAAATATTTTTAAAAATTAAGTTCTGAAATACATAAAAAATATCAATAAATTTTTTTTATTCAAATACTAATTTTTTTTAATTACAATGAAAATATGTGCCTTTTCATTGTAATTAAATTTCATTGTTATACGTAGATGTGACTTTATTTCATACAAATTTTAACTAAAAACTACTTCAAAAGGCACATCTACAACATAACACAAAGAAAAGGCTCAAATGCCCTGTCTACTTTATAAAAGATCCTTGCATGTTTCAATTAATTAACGTATAAAAGGCACAAATAACGAGTGACACAAATAATAAGTGGTATTAACGCGGTTCTTCGCTATGAAGCAGAATATGGTAAAAACTTTAAACCCAACTATCTCAGTTCCACCAAAATGCTAGATGTGCCCCTTTTTCTTTCGACGGCAGTATTATTGTCAATATCCAAATTTAGAATACGAGAGAATTAATACAATCATGTCATTGTATCAAATACCTTAATTCCAAACGATCTATCGAGCGTGCATAGACTCAGAGGAGTAAATTTTACTTCATTCAATTCAATAGCAAGCATAAAGTTGTCCAACTCGTTTAAAATTGAATCATATTCGCTCCAAACATATTTAAGACGGTTGATTAGTTTCATGATTTCATGCTTCTACAAACAATAAATATATTTATTATTCATACATGTCCCTCTAGCATAGTTAAAAATATGCAAAGTCTATTGCAATTTTTGCAAAAATACACAGGTCATTTAGAAAATCCTGGAAAAATAATAACATAAAATAGGAAAAGTTATCAATATATTAAAATTATTATTACTGATTTAAAGATTACCTGTTGGTGAGTGTGCTGACAAGGTTCTATAAGTATCAACATTAAGCCGAAGTGGTAAATGAACCATACAATATACGAATATCTCTGTGCCGCACCATCTATAAAATAGCGGGATAAAGGTTTTAAGGGTTTTTGATGCAAAATCGTATTTGAATATTTCTTACAATCAAAACATCTTCACTTTTCGGAGCAGGGACGCCTCGTCCAAAATGTTGAAACTATTACTAATCTTAAATTAACTTAAACGACTAGGTTAGTCCTATAAGAACTACATATCTGCTTTATTAATGAAATAGATAACAAGTTATTACTCCTTTAAATTTGAGTGAAATATAAATGAAACCTGAAATGGACAATCTTACTTGTCTTATTACAAAAGTCCAGAGATAAACACCCGAAGGTTGTTAAATGGATCACAATAAATATCGTGGCTATAAAGATGGACAGACCGTCACATCGCCCGATCTCTTTCACAGTATCAGAAATATACAGGTATGATGCCGCATACGAGCGGATTTCCAAAGCAATCTCATTTATTCGTCTGTCATCGTAATATTCTAAAAGTTAATAAATGTAGGTCAATTACTTTAAGAACTAATAGAAGCAATTAATAGCAAAATGGCAATGATTAATTTACTGTTTTTTTTTTTCAGTATGGTAAATTAAATTAAACAGTTTTTTGATACCAATGTACAAACACATCTTTCATGCGTACCTTTTCGTGTCAAAGATGGATAGTGAACAAAGTCAAAAGCTTTATTTATTTTTGAACAATTCTCTTCAAGATCTGAAAACATTGTTAATTATAAAAAATGTTATGTTATGCACCTATCCACAATAATTTGCATCGATTGGGAATATTTTTTGAAGAATCATTGTAATTATTATATTATTGGCCCACCATCTTATTCCCCAGGAATTAAATTTGTTTTTCACAAAAAAAAAATCATCAATTTATTACCAACATGTAACTCCGTTAGACCTGTGTTTGCATCAAGAAGAGCAATATTTATTAACATTATGATCGAAGCATAATGAGCAGTTATTATCATTATTATAGTATATACCATACTGTGTGAATGAATCTCCATGATTGTTTGCCCTGTAAAGAATAAAACTATACAATATATGTGAAGAATAATTTGAATTAGAATGTTGTTGCTTAATAATTCTGGCATAATACAGAATCAATAGTTTTATGAATATAATATGTATTTGGTCTTACACTCCAATTGAACCCTCTTTGATAACGTTACTGAGCAATAGTTCCACAGTTTAAATGCATATAACAGCACAACAAATAGCGCCATGGAAAATCTCATAACAATACGCATCCATGCCGAAAGCGAAGCGAAGCGAGGACGATATATCTGCAATAAATGTTTTTATTTTTACAAAAGACCAGTCAAAGAGCATCTCAATGGTTTTACAGTAAAGAATATCTTGATTTCTTAAGTATTTTTGTAGGTATCTAATACAACTGTGTGATTCCTTAAGAATTTAAGTTCGTGTAAAAATGAAATAGTGGTAGTTACCTTATCCAATTCGTTAAAATATTTAATCCAGCGTCGCATCCGATTTTTGTTATTGTAAACTTCCCAGTTTATCAATACTAAATTAATGAAAATGTTTACAAATTTAAAAAGTCGAGAAAATACGTGTCCTGTATAATGGGTATATGCTTCCACAAAGAATGAAATATCTGAAATAATGATTTTAATACTGGAATTTTATTGAAAACTCGTTTGATGTTTCAGAGTATAGAGTACCCAAACCGAACACAACGATCATCAAAAATAACTTACCCAAGACCAAAACGAAAAGAAGACTGTAAATATAGAAGCCTCTTGAATAAACCAAAACTGCGGAAGAGCGGATTGGAGCCATTGCAAACCATCTCGACACTCGCAGAACTTGTTTGAATATTTCTTGAAAAATTACAACTTTAATAGACATTCCGAGAGGTTTATTTGGATATTTTTTTAGTTAGGAACTTAGTTTATTTGTTAGTTTACTTGTCTAACTACTACTCTACTAACAATGAATACGTCAATAAAATTATCCTTTAGGTAAACCACAAGAAAATAAGGCATAAATTACATGGAACGATAAATTTTACAAGATAAGGTGATCGCATTAAATATGAATCATTACGAATAGACCACATTACTATGACGGCAAATATTTACTTGAATTATGTACTTACAGTAATTATAGACCTAAATACAAAAATATCAATGGAAACGAAAATATTTTCATATTAGATGTAATAATTATTAAAGTCAATTCCATCCGCACCATCTGGATGGTGGGCACTCCACCACTGTACGCTTCACCCGCAATTTCCTTCCGCGTACCTACGGTGAAACTTTGAAACGATTTGCCACCTACAACTGTTCCCGAACAACTATGACATTGGGGCCTCCAAGAAAAAAGCGTTTCGTTCATAAAAGGCCGGCAAAGCACCTGTAACACTTCTAATGTAATAACTGTTTATTTGCGATGGTGACCACTTAACATCAGGTGGCCCACCTGCCCCTTTGTTTGCTCTGACATAAAAAAAATATTATTATTATTACGGCCCTGCCTTTACAGCAAACTCCTAATTACACCTATGCAAAGGGCACTGATTGTGTTGATTGGTTTCCGTGTTCTAATAAACTCGAACTCAGCATTTATTTATTCAGTCAGATTTCGTCTAAACGCACATGTGAATCATAATATTATAGTTTTCCCGTTTACAACCGATTTGGAAAGCAGCCACTACGGAGAAGAATTGGAAGAAACTCCGTAGTTGCTCTTTAAAATCGTGTTAATTTTTCAATATTATATGAACATAATATTATATTATAATAGTTATGCCAAAGAACTGTCCTGTGGTACTTACGCGAAAACATTCCATGAATTTTTATCTTTCATAAAGGTCTTATCTTTATAATCATTAATTACATTATATTGTTAGAATTATATAAATTTAATTTTAATTAAATGTAGTTTTAAAGTAAATGTAGTTTTAAAGTTTTTTTGGGGCCTCCGGAGGTGAGGTTCTCAATTATTACCGCATAAATACTAAATTCGAACATAAAAAAGCAATATTACCTAAATATTTTAAAAATTGATAAACTGTGTGTGCCTTTATTCCTATCACTAGTCCTGTAAACATTATTTCTAATTAAACAACCACTATAAAAACATATTCAAACAACTTGATCTTCAAAAACGTGTTTATTGTGAAAATATTATAGATTTCCTATATTAAATGTTACATAAATATCTAGGTAACAATCGATATGTAACAAAGTATTTTTATAAATCTAATATCTATAGTCACAATATTTTTCTCACTTGCATTATTTCTTCTATTTACTCGTGCATACAAATCGCCTCCGGGAAGTTGGCACCGCACTTTGAAGTTAGAAAAATTTTAAAGGTTGATCCAGGTTGTTCTAAATTTGTTCTACATTTTTCCAGAATTGCATACAGCTGAGATTAAAACTTTTCGAGAAAAGTCAAAAAACCCGATTTTTGAGCTGTCACCGCACTTTTTAGATATCGCGATTCTGGCGGTTGTTAACCTGGAACAACCTTTAAAATTTTTCTAACTTCAAAGTGCGGTGCCAACTTCCCGGAGGTATACATATCTCATTGTAAATAAAACACCCACTGAATAAAGTTATATTTATTACACACAGCAGCATTTCATGTATTGTTTATTTAAAAAATACATAGTACTATACCTTTCATAGTTTTGCAATTCTAATCCTACACTTGATGTGAATTTCTTAAAGATATCCACTGTCGGCCAATGGAGAAACTACGATTCCAGTTTTTCTTTCGATTCTATAAAAATTCTTGAAATGAATGAATTCCAAAGGGATCAAACTTTTCTTGTTTTATTTCTCATAACTAATTTTAAAACATTATCTTATACTGAGACATTATAATTAAATAAGTTGATGCGCAAGCGACCACCTGAAAGAATCAGTTTTATTGAAGACTAGCTTCCGCCCGCGACTCCGTCCGCGCGGAAAAATTAAGATTTTTTTTTTTTACGTATTTTTCCGGGATAAAAAGTATCCTATTTTATGCCCAGGATAATAAGGTATAATTATACCAAGTTTCATCGAAATCGAACCGTTAGTTTTCACGTGATGCCTGACACGTGGTGACAGACAGACAGACAGACAGACAAAAATTTTTTTAATCACATATTTGGGTTTGGTATCGATCCAGTAACACCCCCTGCTATTTATTTTTTCAATATTTTCAATGTACAGAATTGACCCTTCTACAGATTTATTATATGTATAGATTAGAAGAAACAATTTTTAGTCTTCACTATTTCATTAGTATTGTCAATATCCAAATTTGGAGTACGAGGAAATTAAGACTATCAAATAACAAACTTAATTTAAAATACCTTAATTGCAAACGATCTATCGAGCGTGAATAGACTCAGAGGAGTAAATTTTACTTCATTCAATTCAATAGCAAGCATAAAGTGTTCCAACTCGTTTAAAATTGAATCATATTCGCTCCAAACATATTTAAGGCGGTTGATTATTTTCATGATTTCATGCTTCTACAAAAAATAAAATAAAATATATTTATTATTTACGCATAAATATTGTGTCCCTCTAGCATAGTAAGAAATAGGCAAAGTCCATTGCTATTTTTGCAAAACTATACAGATCATTTTTAAAATTCTGAAAAAATAAAAAGATATGATAGGAACATACATACCATGTACAAATATAAAAATATATATATTATTACTGATTTGTCCGATTTAAAAATTACCTGTTGGTGAGTGTGCTGACAAGGTTCTATAAGTATCAACATTAAGCCGAAGTGATAAATGAACCATACGATATACGAATATCTCTGTGCCGCACCATCTATAAAATAGCGGGATAAAGGTTTTAAGGGTTTTTGATGCAAAATCGTATTTGAATATTTCTTACAATCAAAACATCTTCACTTTTCGGAGCAGGGACGCCTCATCCCAAATGTTTTAACTACTAATCTTAAATGAGCTTAAACGACTAGGTCGGTCCTATAAGAACTACTTATCTGCTTTATTACTGAAACATTGCAAACTGCTTTATTAGTTCTAACCCCTTGCTTTTGAGTGAAATAAAAATGAAACCTGAAAAAGATAATCTTACTTATCTTAGAGCAAAAGTCCAGAGATAAACACCCGAAAGTTGTTAAATGGATCACAATAAATATCGTGGATATTATGATGGACAGACCGTCACATCGCCCGATCTCTTTCACAGTATCAGAAATGTACAGGTATGATGCCGCATAGGAACGTATTTCCGAAGCAACCTCATTTATTCGTCTAGCATCGTAATATTCTAAAAGTTAATAAGTGTTGCTTGAAAGATTATTAAAAAAATAATAATAAAAATTAAAATTATTAATTTACTGATTTTATCAGTATGGTAAATTAAATTAAACATATTTATAATACTGATATATAAACACATCTTTCCTGCGTACCTTTTCGCTTCAAAGATGGACAATAAACAAAGTCTAATACGACAAAATTAGTAGCTTTATTTATTTTTGAACAATTCTCTTCAAGATCTGAAAACATTGTTAATTATTAAAAATATTAAAAAAAGATCTAATCCTCAATATTTTGCAGCAATTTAGAATATTTTTTTGCTGAATCACTGTAATTATAATAATATGGGCCCACAATCTTTTTCCCGAGAAATAGCACCCAAAGATTAAATTTGTTTTTCACAAAAAAAAATATTAATCTTCACTTTATTACCAATATGTAGGTAACTCCGTTAGACCTGTGTTTGCATCTAAAAGAGCAATATTTATTAACATTATGATCGAAGCATAATGAGCAGTTATTATCATTATTATAGTATAAACCATGCTGTGTGAATGTATCTCCATGATTATTTGCCCTGAAAAGAATAATACTATAATAAATGGAGAATTTAGTCACAAAATTTTGTGACTTAATATACAGGGTTACTTGTAAAACACCAGCAACCTCGCAGGACAAGATAGCTAACATCATAAGTAAAAACATTTGTTCTACGACTTTTGGCATAACGCAATAAATTATTTTTAAATGATTTTTTAAACTTTTATTGTACTCTCCTAACATTTGTAAGTCTATGTTCTATTCATTATCGGATGGACGACGCGACGCCCCCTTCCCCCTCTCGTTCGCTTCTTGTTTACGAAATTTTTGTGAGGCGTAGAGTTTATAATATTCAAACGGAAAATTAAATGAATATTTATTTTTGTATGAAAATAAAATCTAACAAATTATCAAAAGTCCTAGAACAAATGTTGTTGCTTATGATGTTAGCTATCTTGTCCTGCGAGGTTGCCGGTGTTTTACAAGTAACCCCGTATAATATATCATATATATAATATAATTATATATTTGATCTTACACTCAAAATGAATCCTCTTTGAAAAAGATATTGAAAAATAATTCCACAGCTTAAATGCATATAACAGAACAACAAATAGCGCCATGGAAAATTTCATAACAACACACTTCCATGACGTCAGCGAAGCGAAACGTGGACGATATATCTGCAATAAAACCGGTGTTACTTTTGTAACTTAAGACCAATATTTCAATAGTTTTCTTATCTACTGTCACAAATATTGTAATGTGTAATATAACTTTGTACTTCCTTAAGAATAAAAGTTCGAGCGAAAATGAAACAGTAGTTGATACCTTATCCAACTCGGTGAAATATTTAATCCAGCGTCGCATCCGACTTTTGTTATTGTAAACTTCCCAGTTTATCAACACTAAATTAATGAAAATGTTTACAAATTTAAGAAGTTGACAATATACGTGTCCTTTATAATGGGTATATACTTCCACGATAAATGAAATATCTGAAAAAATGATTTTAATATTGGAATTTTATTTCAAACTCGTTTTATATTTCAGTAGCTGTGCCGCGCGGTTTCACCCACGTGGCTCCTCTCCTGTTGGTCTTAGCGTGATAATAATATATAGCCTATATTACTCGTGGATAATGTAGCTTTTGAATGGTGAAAGAATTTTTAAGGCGGTCCAGTTGTTTTAGAGCCTATATTCATTTCAATCAAACAAAGTTTTCCTCTTTATAAAACATATTATATAGCGTAGATGTTAAACTCGTGACCAATTGAATGAGACACCATAAGTAATAAAAGAGGTACCCAAACCAAACACAATGATTTTCAAAAATAGCTTACCCAAGACCAAAACGAAAATAAGACTGTAAATATAGAAGCCTCTAGAATAAGCCAAAACTGCGGAAGAGCGGATTGGAGCCATTGCAAACCATCTCGACACTCGCAGGACTTGTTTGAATATCTCTTGAAAAATTACAACTTTAATAGACATTCCAAGAGGTTTATTTGGATATTTTTTGAGTTAGGAACTTAGTTTATTTGTTAGTTTACTTGTCTAACTAAGTCTACTCTACTAACAATGAATACGTCAATAAAAGCTGCGACTTTATTAGACATCCCGAAGGATTTTTTGACATTTTTAACAGTACAAATACAATTTTAAAGAAAATTGTTTCTTTTTTATGGAATTTAAAAGTAAAAGCAACCGTTCTAACTCGGTTCTAACAATAGATACGTCAACATTCTTTAAGTAAAAACCACAGCAAAATAAGCATTAACTACACCAAACAATTTAAACAGAACGATAAAATGTAAAAGATAAGGAGATCGCATTAAATATGAATCATTACAAATAAACCACATAATTATGATGAAACGTATTTACTTGATTTATATACTTACACTAGCTCTAAACCGCGGTTTTACCATTGCTCCGCTCCTATTGATCTTGGTGTAATGATATAATATCGCCTCTACTTCGGTAAATGGACTATCTAAATTCGGAACAATGGTTCCTTATTAACGCATTGAAGCTTACGAACAAAATATGATCTCTTCAGCCTCTCTTCAGCTTTATAATATTGGTATAGATTAAATTATATACCTAAATAGAATATATAAGTTGAAGCAAGGTATAATATGGAAAGACGTAACGACACAATCGAATTCGATCATCTACAAAGAACTAACTATCGGTGCTTGGATCTCTATATTTATTTCATTCAACATCAATAATTATTATTCAACAACGAGGTAAGTTTGTACTCGAAAGATTTTCTCATGTCAACGTTACATCACTACATAGTATAATACAAAGTCACTTTCTCTGTTCCTATGCCCATTTGTATGCTTAAATCTTTAAAACTCCGCAACCGATTTTGATGCGGTTTTCTTTAATAGATAGAGTGGTTCTTGAAGTAAGTTTTAGTTTATAATTTATTAAGTTTTGTACAAAGCGGGCGAAGCCGCGCGCGGAAATGCTAGTATATTATATGTAGGTAAAAAACGATATTGTGGAACAAAGTATTTTTATAATTTTAACATTTTAGGTTCAGAAAACTCTTCTCACTTACATAATATTTTCTCGTGCATACAAATCTCATTGTTAATAAAACAACCACTCAGTAAAGTAATATTTATTACACACAGCATTTCATGTTATTTTATTTAAAAAAATAAAGCATAGCATAGCTTTTATACAGGGTGTCCCAAAAAGTAGTGATGAACGGAAGCTGGGAGGTAGAGGACCTAGAGGGCTATCCGAATCACCCCCATGAATGTTATGCGATTTTTCGTATTTTCGGAGTTATGACGTTTTTTTTCAATTTTTCACCTATCGCCGAGTACGATGTACTGACACCCTGTAGTTTTGCAATTCAAAATCTCATAGCTGTTGTGAATTTCTACAATATATCCATTGTCGGCCGCAGCAGAAACTTCGATTCTAGTTTTTTCTTTCAGCTCAAGAGAAAAATCTTGAAATGAAGAATTAATGAAACCTTTTCTATTCATACTAGTAACTAATTGAAAAAAATTATCTTATACTGAGATATTATAATTAAATAAGTTGATGCGCAAGAGACCACCTGAAAGAATAAGTTTTATTGAAGATTATTCATTTCAGACAAACAATTTTTTAGTATTCGTTTTTTTCACTACTTTAACAGTATTCCAATATCCAAATTTAGAGTACGAGGAAATTAATTTAATCACTTAACAAACTTTAATATAAAATACCTTAATTGCAAACGATCTATCGAGCGTGAATAGACTCAGAGGAATAAATTTTACTTCATTCAATTTAATAGCAAGCATAAAGTGTTCCAACTCATTTAAAATTGAATCATATTCGCTCCAAACATAATATTTAAGACGGTTTATTAGTTTCATGATTTCATGCTTCTACAATCAATAAATATATTTATTATTATTATTCATATATTTGTCCCTCTAGCATAGTAAATAATAGGCAAAGTCTATTGCGATTTTCGCATAAATACACAGGTCATTTATGAAATCCTGGAAAATAATAAGATAAAATAGGAACATACATACCACATACAAATATTAAAAAAAGTATATTATTACTGATTTAAAAATTACCTGTTGGTGAGTGTACTGACAAGGTTCTATAAGTATCAACATTAAGCCGAAGTGATAAATGAACCATACAATGTACGAATATCTCTGTGCTGCACCATCTATAAAATAGCGGGATAAAAGTTTTAAGGATTTTTGATGCAAAATCATATTTGAATATTTCTTACAATTAAAACATCTTCACTTTTTGGAGCAGGGACGCCTCGTCCCAAATGTTTCAACTACTAATCTTACATGAGCTACAAAGACCAGGTCAATCCTATAAGAACTATTTGTCTGATTTGTTACTGAAACAGTAGTTCTAACCCCTTGCTTTTGAGTGAAATATAAATGAAACCTGAAGTGGGAAATCTTACTTGTCTCAGAGCAAAAGTCCAGAGATAAACACCCGAAGGTTGTTAAACGGATTACAATAAATATCGTACATATTATGATGGACAGACCGTCACATCGTCCGATCTCTTTCACAGTATCAGAAATGAACATGTATGATGCCGCATACGAGCGGATTTCCGAAGCAACCTCATTTATTCGTCTGTCATCATAAAATTCTAAAAGTTAATAAATGTAAGTCAGTTACTTGAAGAATTATTAAAAAAATAATAAATAATGGCAATTATTAATTTACTGATTTTTTTCAGTATGGTAAATAAATCCGTACCTTTTCGTTTCAAAGATGGGCAGTAAATAAAGTCTAATACGCCAAAATTAGAAGCTTTATTTATTTTTGAACAATTTTCTTCCAGATCTGAAAACAATGGTAATTATTAAAAATGTTAAAATAGGTTATGCATCTATGCACAATATTTTGCAACATTTTGGAACATGTTTTGAAGAATCACTGTAATTATAATACCATATTATTCTCAGAAACAGCACCCGTTAACCGTAACATTAAATTTGTTTTAAACAAAAAAAATCAAATAATTACTTTATTACCAACATATAACTCCGTTAGACCTGTGTTTGCATCAAGAAGAGCAATATTTAATAACATTATGATCGAAGCATAATGAGCAGTTATTATCATTATTATAGTATAAGCCATGCTGTGTGAATGTATCTCCATGATTATTTGCCCTGAAAAGAATAAAACCTATAATATATTATGGTGAATTTAGTTGTTGCTTAATAATTCTGGTATAATCAAGAAACAAATGTTTGACTCAATATATTATAATATTTGGTCTTACACTCATAGTGAATTCTCTTTGAAAAAGTTATTGAAAAATAATTCCACAGCTTAAATGCATATAGCAGTACAACAAATAGCGCCATGGACAATCTTATAACAGCACACTTCCATGCCGTAAGTGAAGCGAGGCGTGGACGATATTTCTGCAATAAAATTGGTGTTGTTTTTTGTAACTTAAGACCAATATTTCAATAGTCTTACACTAAAGTATATCATATCTACTGTCACAAATATTGTTGTGTGTAATAAATGAATAAAACGTTCGAGAGAAAATGGAACAGTAGTCGTTACCTTATCCAACTCGTTGAAATATTTAATCCAGCGTCGCATCCGATTTTTGTTATTGTAAACTTCCCAGTTTATCAACACTAAATTAATGAAAATGTTTACAGATTTAATAAGTTGAGAAGATACGTGTCCTATATAATGGGTATATACTTCCACAATGAATGAAATATCTGCAATAATGATTTTAAAAGTGGAAATTTATTTTTTTAATTTATACTGGATGTTTCATGTAAGACTAATATTCAATTGTAATTGCCATTTTACCGGTTAGCTAAAAAATTTTAGCTAGCCAAGGTATACTTTTTACAACAGAATTCCTCCTAAGTAGTATTAAAGAGTTAAATTTAAAAATTACTTAAAAAACGTATTAGTTCAGAGAGTCTATTACAGCATTCAGAATTAACATATGGAAGATTAAAACCCCATGGAGGGTTGTCGCGTAAAAACCACAGGACAGTTCTTTGTCATTTTATGATAATATTTAGTGACATATTTTGTAAAATTAAATTGTAATACACTCATGATTAAAAATAGCAACTATGGAGTTTCTTGCTGGTTTATCTCCATAGATACTGCTTTCCGAATCGGTGGTAAATGTTAAAAATATGTAATAACATATCAAAACTGATTCTCGAAGAAGTCTTATTGAATAAATAAATGTTTGATTTTGAGTTTGAATGAGAAACCATAAGTTATTACCTATATAGCCAAACCTATATATAACCAAAACAAACAACGATTATTAAAAATTACTTACCCAAGGCCACAACAAAAATAATACCATAAATATATAAGACTCTGGAATATGCCAAAACTGCAGAAGAGCGAATTGGAGCCACTGCAAACCATCTCGACACTCGCAGAACTTGTTTGAATATCTCTTGAAAAGCTGCGACTTTATTAGACATCCCGAAGGATTTTTTGACATATTTCGTATTAATTACTGAGTCTGATATTTTACTTATATCTTATTATTCAACATCTTATAAACAAAACAACAGTTAATAAAATTTTAAACAAAATTGTTTCTTTGTTATAGAATTTAAAAGTAAAAGAACCGTTCTAACAATAGATACGTCAACAAAGAACCTTAAAGTAATAACCACAGCACAATAAGCATAAAGTACACCAAACAATTTAAACAGGACGATAAATGTAAAAGATAAGGAGATCGCATTAAATATGAATCATTACAAACATAATGATGACACGTATTTACTTGAATTATACACTTACACTAGCTCTAAACCGCGGTTTCACCATTGCTTCGCTCCCATTGATCTTGGTGTGATGATATAATATCGCCTCTATTTCGGTAAATGGACTATCTTAATTCTGACCAATGGTTCCTTATTAACGCATTGAATTGGAGGTTAACGCATTTAAGCTTTATAATATTATGTAATTATAGATTAAATTAGAGACCTAAATAGAATATATCAGTTGAAGCAAGATATAACATGAAAAGACGTAACGACACAATCGAATTCGATCATATAAAAAGAACTAACTATCGGTGCCTTGATCTCCATTTATTTCATTCAACATCAATAATTATTCAACAACAAGTTTGGTTTACTTATTCAGTTTATTTATTAACTAGGTTCCCACGGTTTCGCCTGCGCATTCAAAGAAAAACCCGCATAGTTCCCGTTCCCGTGGGATTTCCGGGATTGCGTCATTTTCCCGGGATAAAAAGTAGCCTATGTCCTTTCACGGGTATAAAAATATCTCTATACCAAATTTCATGAAAATTGGAACAGTAGTTTAGGCGTGATTGAGTAACAGACAGACAGACAGAGTTACTTTCACATTTATTGGATTTTCTCATTTACAATATATTTTCTCGTGCATACAAATCTCATTGTAAATAAAACACCCACTCAATAAAGTAATATTTATTACACACAGTAACATTTCATGTAATTTTATTAAAAAAAAATAATTCATAGGATACCTTTTATAGTTTTGCTATTCATAATGTGATGTGAAATTCCTACACCTGATGTGAATTTCTAAAAGATATCCATTGTCGGCCGCAACAGAAACTTCGATTCCAGTTTTTCTTTCGATTCTATGAAAAATTCTTGAAATGAATGAACCAATTTTCTATTCCAAAGGGATCAAACTTTTCTTGTTCTATTACTAGTAACTAATTGAAAAACATTATCTTATACTGAGACATTATAATTAAATATGTTGATGCGCAAGCGACTACCTGAAAGAACCAGTTTTATTGAAGTTTACTTACTTCAGACAAACAATTTTTTAGTCTTCGTTTCTTTTACTATTTTATCGATGTCAATATCCAAATTTAGAATACGATTTATAATACAATCACATAACAAATGTAATATATTATATACCTTAATTGCAAATGATCTATCGAGCGTGAATAGACTCAGAGGAGTAAATTTTACTTCATTCAATTCAATAGCAAGCATAAAGTGGTCTAACTCGTTTAAAATTGAATCATATTCGCTCCAAACATATTTTAGGCGGCTTATTAGTTTCATTATTTCATGTTTCTAAAAACAATAAATATATATTATTTATTCATACATTTGTCTCTGTACTCTAGCAAAATAAAAAAAATAGGAAAGTCTATTGCTATTTTTGCAAAAATACACAGGTCATATTTTATAAAATCCTGGAAAATAATAAGATAAAATAGGAACATACATACCATGTACATGATTTAAAAATTACCTGTTGGTGAGTGTGCTGACAAGGTTCTATAAGTATCAACATTAAGCCGAAGTGATAAATGAACCATACGATATACGAATATCTCTGTGCTGCACCACCTATAAAATAGCGGGATAAAGGTTTTAAGGATTTTTGATGCAAAATCATATTTGAATATTTCTTACAATCAAAACATCTTCACTTTTCGGAGCAGGGACGCCTCGTCCCAAATGTTTCAACTACTAATCTTACATGATCTACAATGACCAGGTCGATCCTATAAGAACTATTTATCTGATTTATTACTGAAACAGTAGTTCTAACCCCTTGCTTTTGAGTGAAATATAAATGAAACCTGAAATGGACAATCTTACTTGTCTTATTACAAAAGTCCAGAGATAAACACCCGAAGGTTGTTAAATGGATCACAATAAATATCATGGATATAAAGATGGACAGACCGTCGCATCGCCCGATCTCTTTCACAGTATCAGAAATGTACAGGTATGATGCCGCATACGAGCGGATTTCCGAAGCAATCTCATGTATTCGTCTGTCATCGTAATATTCTAAAAGTTTATAAATGTACGTCAATTACTTTAAGAACTATTAGAAGCAATTAATAGAAAAATGGCAATGATTAATTTGCTGATTTTTTTCAGTATGGTAAATTAAATTAAACAGTTTTTTGATACCAATGTACAAACACATCTTTCATGCGTACCTTTTCGTTTCAAAGATGAACAGTAAACAAAGTCTAATACGTAAAAATTAGTAGCTATATTTATTTTTGAACAATTCTCTTCAAGATCTGAAAACATTGTTAATTATTAAAAATGTTATGTTATGCACCTATCCACAATAATTTGCAACGATTGGGAATATTTTTTGAAGAATCACTGTAATTATTATATTGGCCCACCATCTTATTCCCCAGAAATAACGCCCCAGAGATTAAAGTTTTTCAATAATAAAATCATCACTTTATTACCAACATGTAACTCCGTTAGACCTGTGTTTGCATCAAGAAGAGCAAAATTGATTAACATTATGATCGAAGCATAATGAGCAGTTATTATCATTATAATAGTATTGACTAAACTGTGTGAATGTATCTCCGTGATTATTTGCCCTGTAAAGTACAAAACTAAATCAATAGTTAAGTTGTTACTAAATGATTCTGTTAGCCACTATAACGAGGAGACGAAGGATCAGTAAAACAGATATATGCGTACATTACGCCAGAGAAATTGAATTTATTCTACTCTTTCAGTTTCATGTGTCTAAGGGACACCGCATTCTATTCTTATAAAAATTATAAGTCGGGCACATCAAAGCTATGAGTTATGTATATTTATTCTTACACTCAATATGATTCCTCTTTGAAAACGTTATTGTAAAATAATTCCATAGTTTAAATGCATATAACAGAAAAAGAAACAGCGCCATAGTATATCTCATAATAATACACTTCCATGGCGAAAGCGAAGCGAAGCGTGGACGATATATCTGCAATAAAACTGGTGTTATTTTTCCATTATCTCAATAGGTTTAAAGTAAAGAATTCCTTACTTTCACAGATATTGTTGTTTATTTTATAACTTTGTGCTTCCATATGTATTTAAGTTGGAGCAAAAGTGAAACCTAAGTCGTAGTTACCTTATCCAAATCGTTAAAATATTTTATCCAGCGTCGCATCCGATATTTGTTATTGTAAACTTCCCAGTTTATCAAGACTAAATTAATGAAAATGTTTACAAATTTAAGCACTTGAGTAGATACGTGTCCTATATAAGGGGTATTTGCTTCCACAATAAATAAAATGTCTGAAATAATGATTATAAAACTTGAAATGTATTGAAAGCTCGTTCAAAGATTCGTGTTTACTATCGATTTTCATCAGACGAGCGAATGCTCGTTCTACCCCCAATGTGTCAAATTCTTTTAGTGTAAACATATTAACTCAAAGGTGTAAACAGGCGTAGAAAATTTTTTCATTGGTCATAGTGCTTTCAAAACATTCTATGCAATGTTCTAATACTGAACTGTACAATAAAAAAATGCTCTTGCTCTAACTGTAGCTCTATGTTCGTTAATTAAACAACGATTATTATCAAAAATAACTTACCCAACACTAAGACGAAAATAATACCGTAAATATAGAAGCCTCTGGAATATGCCAAAACTTTGGAAGAGCGAATTGGAGCGATTGCAAACCATCTCGACACTCGCAGGACTTGTTTGAATATCTCTTGGAAAACTGCGACTTTGCAAACCATTGCAAGAGGTTCCTGTCTAATAATTTAACTACTCTGATTATTATTTAAAAGCTGTAACGGTATACCTTTAAATATATTTAATATTTTGTTGTTATACTTAACTATTTTTACACATTTTTTGTATTTCTAATACCAAATAATAATACTAAAATGAAATAACCGAATGATGGTTTCATGTAAAATTTTCAGCTATGTTTTTGTTAGAAAATTAAAACTTACCTTGCCAATAATGGATACAATGGCTAAACCATCAATAAAGTATGCAACTAAATAATACGTTAATGGCAGGAAGGAAAATTTTAATGGAATGATAAATGTAAAAGATAATATTACTTATGATCACATTAAATATGAATCATGACGAATAGAGTATTTTGAGAATGCATAAAAAATATTGAACTTGAAATTTTTACATTAAAATATAGAACATTATACAGAAACAAAAATATGCAATAACGTTCACATGATATCTGTAAAATTTGCTTTGGAAAGAAAATTTTCCAACACTATCAAGTTGCTCATCAATCATTCTTGTTTGTTGTGTAAATAATATATCCCAACATTTTGGTGTTATTTAATCGGTTCCTATGTACTTTATACAGATCAATACGTTGACATTAAGAAACCATGCGTTGTATTGGGTGTTTTCAAAATATAATTGTAAAATTATATTTTTGTATCAAATGCTTATGACTCTACAACTCAGAAACCAGTTTACTTTGGAAAGTATGATCGGGTCAATTGCATTTATAATTTTTCTCATCTATACTAATATTATAAAACTGAAGAGTTTGTTTGTTTGTTTGAACGCACTTATCTCGGGAACTACTGATCCGATTTGAAAAATTCTTTCGGTGTTAGATAGCCCATTTATCGAGGAAGGCTAGGCTACATATCATCTCGCTAAGACCAACAGGAGCTGAGTACTGCGGGTAAAACCGCAGGGCACAGCTAGTCGTATATAAAATTGCTAATTAAGAAATCTTTATAACACTCAACAGCGATATAAATATTGAAAGTATATTATTATTTTTTAGGTATGTTACTTTATACATATAACAGACGTTATGTATTTTGGTTTAAGGAACACAGTAGATACCTATTCATGTTTACAATGTTTGAGTTTACTTGATACAGAAGCAATCAAAATAAGAAACATATTAATATTTTGAAAATAGTCAAATACAAAACTTTAAAACTTTAAGATATTTAAAATTAGTTAAATAAATAAAACGTCCAAATCAAAAGAGAAAGCTTTATTTGTTATTACACACAAAACATCGATATAAAAATAAGCAAATTACTTCTCTAGTAAAGAGATTGATTATAATACAGGATTATAATTATTAACTTTTTCTACAGAAAAAGGCAACTCATATCTAAACAAAAAGCGTTGATTTATACTCAGTCATTAAAATTAAATAAGTTAATGCACATCCAACCACCTGAAAAAAAGTATTATAGAACATACCAAGGAACATACGAAAAGAGAGAAATTGACAACTGTTTTAAGCATTAGAAGTCGTCAATTTCTATATTATTGACTGTGCTCTTTTAGCTAAGTAGTATGTACTACTTCGTAGGTTCAAAACTATTTCTGTAGTAGTACGACAGATAATATTATAGTAGTAGTTTCAAGTTCAAAAAGTATGAACTTGGAAGGCAAAATATATGGAGTAGGTACTTACTTTAAATTTAAATTGTAGGTAAACTATTAGTCTTCGTTGTATTTTTTTAAATACCTATATGTAATTTATTTTGTCAGTGCTATATTATATGGGTACATAATGAGAAAATCATATCCATACTAATATTATAAATGCGAAAGTAACTCTGTCTGTCTGTCTGTTACTCCATCACGCCTTAACTACTGAACCAATTTGCATGAAATTTGGTATAGAGATATTTTGATACCCGAGAAAGGACATAGGCTACTTTTTACCCCGGGAAATAGGATAGATTTTATCCCGGAAATCCCACGAAAACGGGAACTATGCGGGTTTTTCTTTGACTGAGCGGGCGAAGCTGCGGGTGGAAAGCTAGTAATAAATATAATAGAAAATACCTTCAATGCGAATGATCTATCAAGAGTGAATAGATTCAGAGGCGAAAACGTTACTTCATTCATATCAATTGTCTGCTTGAAGTGTTCCAGCTCATTATAAACCGAATCGAATGCACACCAAACATATTTGAGACGGTTTATTAGTTTTTTGGTTTCTTGACACTGCAAATAAAAGAATGTGTGTATTCATTTACTTGTACATAGATGTATTTTTGCTCACCTACTTATAGGTACTATATAATATGTTTTTATAAAATACATTATTTTTATATATTTACCTGTTGCTGAGTACGGTGACAAAGTTCTATAAGCATCATCAGTCTACACAAGTGAAAAATGAACCACGAAAGAAACAACATTCTATCGCCTGCAGTATCTATAAATGTTTAAAAAGCAGTATAAAGTAGTATTACTAAAAATAGAGAACAACACATTAATGTTTATTTATTTATTTACTCGGAGCACCAACAGCTTATACAAAAAAGATATATGTAGCAGTTCGGATAAATACATAAAGCCAATTAAAGGTTCTCACGTATAGAGATTACATAAAAAAGAATTGCCTGTGAGGACATTAAGAGAAAAGTTGTTAACACGTCAAACTCATCTTAGAAGTAAACACTTATTCGGAAAAGAAATCTGCACTCAACCGATGCCTTACCGTAGCAACACTGGTGGTAAATAGATCAAAATCGTATTGCTTGCAAAGCTTGTTAAAAAGACTGCACGTACACACTCGTGGTATAAAATAATTTTGTCGATAGTAAGTACTGGTGGATGGAATAAACAACGGTTGATTAAAACGCGGTCCATAAGAAGGAACATTGAATGACAGGGAGTTAAGTAGTTCCGTACAATTTATGTCACCTGGTATTTATGAATAATGTTGAATCTATACTTATATTATAAAGCTGAAGAGTTTGTTTGTTTGCTTGTTTGTTTGAACGCGCTAAGAAGAACTAGGTACTGGTACGATTTGAATTTTTATTTGAATCTTTCGGTGTTGGATAGCCCATTTATCGAGGAAGGCAGGCTGTATTATATCATCACGCTAAGACCAACAGAAGCGGAGCCACTCGGGTGAAACCGCGAAGTGCAGCTAGTAAATAATGTTTCGACCCAATGACGTTACCTACCCTTCTCTGTTATTTTTAAAAGAAAACATGCTGAAGAACTAAAAACTAAACAGACTGATCTGTTAATTATATTTAATGACACACTTTATGCACTTAAACCTAAAAGAGTCTACCTTTCATAAAACAGATCTCCATAAGAGTCATACACCCATAGCTGGATAGATAAATCACAACCAACATCAGAGATGCTAAGGACAGACCGTCACACCGCCCCATCTCTCTCACAGTATCAGAAATGTTCAGGTATGATGCCGAATACGAGCGAATTTCTGCAGCAACCTCCTTTATTCGCCTGGCATCATAATGCTCTAAAGGTTAATAGATGCTGTATGATAAAGAACATGAGCTATTCTAGTCTTGTTTAAAACTTATTTTCCTCAAATTCAACCACTTCAAATAATTGCCCAACTTTTTCCCTTTAGGTACTGGTAACATTTATACATTGTTGTGTAATGTACGATACTTTATTGACCAGACAAGTTTTAACCGAAAAATATTCAGTAAATAAATCTCATTGTTATATTAAAGTAATTTTTTTTTAACTAATCTGCAATCACCAATTTTATAAGTACGTACCTTTTCTTTTCAGAGTAATCTGGTACAAAAAGTCTGATACATCTAAATTGATTTCGATATTTAACTTTGAACAATTATCCTCAAAATCTGAAAACATCATCGTATAATGGCTTAAAATAGTATTTTGTGTGTACTATTATACTGACCACTCTATCAAAATCAATAAGTAATAAAAAAAAGAATAGCTGTTTCGAGCAGTAGGATCTTACGCTAATAAAATAAATAAAATAATAATAATAATATTTACCAAGATATAACCCCGCAAGACCTGTGTTTACAGCAAGAAGAGCAAGATGAATTAACATTATGATCGAAAAGTAATGAACGGTTAATATCACTTTCATCACCAATGTAATGCTGTGCGTATGAAATTGCACTACTTTTTTCCCTGTAAAGATAAAAAGCAACTAAGAAGAATTAAATTGTAAAAAATTAGCGTAGTCAGAATGATCATCATTTCTGGTCTTACATTCCAAAATATGCCTAACCGGCATCATTTTTGCAAAATCCCACAGCTTGAATATGTATAAAGAAACAAAAAACAGTGCCATGGAAAATCTCATAACAGTACTGTTCCATGAAGAAAATGAAGTGTTTTGTGGACGATATAATATCTGAAATTAAACTGATTATGAAATTTTTTATGAGACTAGTATTTCAATATAGTTACAGTAACGAAATTCTTCTTTTTTTTTAAACATATCGTTCTAATTATATAGGATGTCCCCGATTTGGTATACTATGCACAGTTGTTCAGATGCTCAGTGGGGTATATTATTATGAGTCTGATTGATTTTATCTTTGACTGTAAAAATGGGTGCTTCTTCAATGATTGAGCGGAAAGAAAAGTCTGTGTATTTGTTACCTTATCCAACTTATCGAAATATTTTATCCAACGTCGTATCCGATTTTTGTTATTATAAGCTTCCCAGTTAAGAAACAATATATTTATAAAACCGTTTGTTAATAAAATGACATTGCTATTTACATAGAATAAAAATGAAATGTCTGAAAAAATATATTTCAGAATTTAATTATTAGGTATATTTTAATGAAAACTCAGTAAGTATTGATATAATGAATAAGATACCTTATGCGTATATCAGTTGACCGAACCTATGAGTTAGGTTCGGTCAACACACCTTAATAAAGTGGGATTAATAGAAATTAAATTTTACTTATATAAATAAACTAGCGGTCCGCCCCGGCTTCGCCCGTGGTACATATTCACGTTTTCTCTGCATAAGAACCATCCTCGAACTTCAAGGAATATTATAAAAAAATAATTAACGAAATCGGTTAAGCCGTTCTTATGCGCTTAAGTTATGCGCTTACCAACACATTTTGGGATTCATTTTTATATAATATAAGACAGGTATCAAAATAAGAAGTAATTATAATAAAAATATGTTAACCGTCACATAAAGAAAACGCAAAGTTTTACTGGTTCGTCTCAATATCTACAATACAAAAAAATATCAATGAAAAATTAATTTAACCAAATATTGTACATATGTGACATTTTCCTTAAAAATCATTGTTCACAAAATAAATATCAATGATAACTTACCTACGAGTGAAATGACAATAATACCGTAAATATAGAAGCCTCTGGAATATGCTAAAACTGCGGAAGAGCGGATTGGAGCCACTGCAAACCATCTCGACACTCGCAGAACTTGTTTGAATATCTCTTGGAAAAATGTTACTTTGGAAGTCATTGCTAGAAGTTTGTTTCCAATGTGTTTTGATTATCTGTAAGTAGTTCTAAGGTTTCCTATTTGTACAACTATTAAAGTGATAAATAAATGTTCTGTTCGTTATTTTACTTGCCGTCGTATAGTCTAGGGAATGTGTTTTTAAGAATGTTTAAATATCTTTATATTGTCATTGTTAATAATTTCGAATCCTGAAAGATATCATATAATTAACCTTTTAAGTATACAACTAGTGAATCAGCGTCTGACTATATTCAATTGTAATGCACTGATAAATGTAAAGATAAGATCGCATTAGATTTTAATAATTACGAATCAATGACCTATTATACTAGTAGACGCGGCATACGCCAACATCATTGCACTAAAAAACAGCGTAATTAATACATACCTACTTACTAACGCATTATCACCAATACAGTTGTTCTCTCTTTCACTCTCACGCACGAGACATAATACATGTCTCACTCATGTACTTCGTAATAACAACTGCCGATTAAAATACAAAAAGAACGTCCAGCCACGACGCTGAATGGTGCGTGACTAAGTGAAACTCGGGCACTTACCTGAGTTTTTTCTTGCCAAAATAGAGAGCGGGTAACGTATCTAGGCTCTTTTATATATCATAGTTACGAATAGTGCTGCTTTTATTGTTTCTTTTCTGTTCGTGTTACATTAAACATAAAGAACTTATCAACTTTCTTTATTGAATTACAATTGTTACAATTATTGCTCACTTACAATTGTTTTGAATAACACCCAAATATCCTAAATAATAAAAAAAATCTAGAATCATCAAAACAGTTGCTAGTTTACCATATTCTATAATTCTGTATCATAATTTTCTTTAGAATTGAACAACCAGTCTTTAACAACAAACTTGCTCATCAATCACTGACTGCGACTTGTTTGTAGTGTAAATGTTTAATATTTCATATTTCGTTTATCATTTTGAATTTTCTAATCGATATAAATACTAGAATTGGATTAATATTAATTGCGTCAGTCAGTATTATATTATAAACTAGCAGTCCGCCCCGGCTTCGCCCGTGGTACATATTCACATTTTCTCTACATTAGAACCATCCTCGTACTTCAAGGATAATAATAAAATAGGAATTAAAGAAATCGGTTCAGCTGTTCTAAAGTTATGCGCTTACCAACACATTTTGGGATTCATTTTTATATTATAGATTCATAGAAATCTAAATAACAAGACACTAAATTATTTGTCCATTGAAATCGCAAAAGAAGTTGTAAATAAAACGGTAAATCAAGAAAAGCTCCTTTATTGCAATACACACAAAAACGATATTTGTTTGTAAATTACCAAAACCATTTATTTTATTGCTGTATCGTAATAACGTCTGCATTAAGCAAATATGTCTCGCAAAGATTTCTTTGTTCAAACGCTTCCAAAATATCATCTTCTAGATGTCTATTGATAATTCCAGCACATCTCATATCTTGAGCTGCATACGCAAGTGGAGCTTGCAAATCATATTCTTCCACTGGTTGTTCAGAATAATTCTGCAGAGAATCTTTTTCAAGTATCGACTTCCATTCATCAGTGATATCCATTTTTGGTCGCAGTAGAACAAGCTTCGATTTCAGTTTTTTCGCTTCAACAGAATAATTCTTGACGTGAAGTATTCGGGAATACGCAGCTTCGATCAATTCTTGAACATATTGAGATGAATGATCCACTTTTCCTAGAAGACTTCGAACGCATGTGGTCACTTTTTCTTCCCAAGTTGAGGCGTTTTCCAACACGTTATCAAAACACTCGGTTTTGTTTCCAGATATCAACCTCATCATGTGCTTGCAAATCGCATCTTGTAATGCTTTTTCGTCCTTATATTGGCTCAGATTTGCTTCAAACTGTGCTTTTATTTCATATGGTGTACCGCCGAGACAAAATACGACACCAGTAAAACCTGGAATGATTTTAACAATTATTATTTAATATACAAGCTGTGTTTCATTATCATATATGTATCATTGTGCTGTATTGTTTAAACAAAATTTTGAAACCTTACCATGTCTTTCTAAAATAGCGGCCATCTCTAAAGCAACGATCACGCCAGATTCATAACCAAGGAGATAAAAGTTCTTCCGTTGAGTCAATGACATGAGGGTCTGAAAAAGAATACGCAATTTAAGAAAAGAAGTAAAAATATTTCAATAAACTGGAAAATAATTATGAAACTGAATAATGATGATTGTCAATATCTTCACAAATAAGACCAAAATCACACAGAAACGTCAAGAAAATAAATTGCAACAAAATGAAACAACATAAATCACAGACAGCACATATTTTAGTAAAAAAAAAAAACAAACAATGTAAGTACTAAAAAAGACACACATAGAGACAGTACAAGTAAATGACGAGAACCAAAATAAATTACTACATAAAGCCAAATATCTTTAATACTTATATTATAAAGCCGAAGAGCTTGTTTGTATTTTTGTTTAAACGCACTAATCTCAGGAACTACTAGTCCAATTTGAAATTTGAATTCTTTCAGTGTTAGATAGGCCACTTATCGAGGAAGGCTATATCAAGCTAAGACCAACATGAGCGGAGCACCAATGAAGAATGTTTCAAAATCTCCTATCTCCGGGGGAAAAGCTAATCTACACTAATATTATAAAGAGGAAAACTTCGTTCGTTTGTTTGATTGTAATGGCTCATAAACTACTAGACCGATTTTAAAAAATATTTCACCATTCGAAAGCTATATTATCCACGAGTAATATAGGCTATATATTATCACGCTAAGACCAACAGGAGCGGAGCCACGCGGGTGAAACCGCGCGGCACAGCTAGTTATGTATAAATGTCAGTCACCTCAGCGAAGCGCCTCGCCACAGCGGGCAGGCGGCGGTCGCGCGGCTGCAGCACGAGCGCGGGCAGCTTGAGGCGCTCGCACAGCTCGGCGAAGCGCGCGTGGCTCCCCTCCACGCCCGGCACCGTGCACAGGAACGCTTGGCTCGCGTCGAACTCGTGGTGACGCTGCGCATAAAACGTTGGCTTTACGGCAACACTGCCTTAAAACTTTATAATTATGTAAATTAACTAAGTTAATACATAAAAAAGACGTGTGGCACTCGGGGACTGCCGCGGTAAAGCATAGCATGCCTTCAAGCCACACCCCCGTGCCTGTCGGAGTGGGGAGCGTGAGGTTTTTCGTTACGGAATTTCTCGTTTCGGTCCCCGCGCTCAAGGCCCGCGATAGAAGCTATGCAATAGCTTAAAAATAACTAAGTTATTTTTCATTTGAATATTCGGTTGAAAATATAATTAACTAGCGGTCCGCCCCGGCTTCACCCGTGGTACATATTTACGTTTTCTCTCCATAAGAACCATCCTCGTACTTCATGGAATATAATAAAAAAAGAATTATCGAAATCGGTCCACCCGTACATACGTGATGCCGTGACAACGCGAAATGGGTTTCATTTTTATATTAGGTATAATACAGATTTAACAAAGTTGATGCATCTTCATTATGAGTAGAAAATATTGGTACTGCAATTATTATTATGATATTGATATTTAAAATTTAAAAATAACTGGTAAATAACAAGATGAGACAGCGTTACGATTTATATAGGTAGGTACGGTACGAATTGAGGGACCGTCGCTTCCCCACACCAAATAAACTCCTATCCTTATAAAAATATTATTTTCACAGGACGAGTTATCTGTCATATCTTGTAAGACATCACAAACTCGTCGTACCTATTATTACAGTTAAACACAACATTAAAAACTCACCAAAGCTGAACTGTTCGTTAAAGTTGGCAAGAAGGTCATCTCTGTCGTAGCCAGAAGTTCATCCGAATCTATGTAGGAGTAAAACGTAGCCAAGCCTTTTGGATCTTCAAAATCTGTTTCAAAAACTGTTTCTTGGATTTCCTGTAATCTATAAAAATGATAATTTGAGCGTATGAGCAAATATTATAGTAAAACGTGAAATTTAAGCGAAAGTGGAAGAATTTATTATATAGATTAATAGAATATATTTTATGATATTACAACAGCAATATGGTTTTATTCTCACAACAAATGGCAGCACAGAATCCAGTGACATATGGAGTGCCTCCAGGATTTATATTTTTTGGTTTTTATGGCATTCAAATGCTTTATAAATATAAATTTATAAAGAATAGAAAAAATTCGATCACGAGGCGGGGCTCGAACCCGCATCCTTCGCGCCATTCCGGGGCGGATGCCTAACCAACTCAGCCACTCGTGACCCGCCTGAGCAATCGAATTTTTTCTATTCTTTATAAATTTATATTTATAAAGCATTTGAATGCCATAAAAACTAAAAAATATAAATTCAAGAAAAGGTCGTGTTCCATCGTTACAATATTGTATTCACTGAGTGCTTCATATTGGTTGAGATGGTTGTTAAATCATCTCAATAGATGGCGCGCGGTGTGTCCCTTAAGACACATAAAACTGAAAGGATAGAATAAATTCGATTGCTCAGGCGGGTCACGAGTGGCTGAGTTGGTTAGGCATCCGCCCCGGAATGGCGCGAAGGATGCCGGTTTGAGTCCCGCCTCGTGATCGAATTTTTTCTATTCTTTATAAATTTATATTTATGCCTCAAGGATCTCACCTTGGTCCACAATTATTCAATATTTTTATTAATGACGATTTTTATCATTTTAGTCACTGTCATACCCTACCTTATCTAGACATGAAAATATTCAAGGTTAACCAAGATTAGCTTAATTGCTTTTCCTACAAAAAGATTTTCAAAACTTGGGTAGTCATGTTTTTCTGTTCACATTTAACTAAAAGGATTCAGTTGATTTAAATGTGAACAATGCACTTACTTCTGGACCGTCAAATTAAGAATTTTACTTTCTTCAAACCATACATTGTACACATCCCTTAGGTAAACTTGCACGGTTCTAGATTTGGCTGGCTCCATACGTAATTCTAACAAGGTTGAAGTTTCATCAACAGCGTCTGGTATTTTAAAATCTAAAAATATTAAGTCAAATTAAATTATTTTTACCATTCTTCACCTGAATTAATTAGGAAGAATTAATTATTAAATATACTTTTCAAATACCTGCTATAGCAGAAATTTCTTGAAGTAAAGATGTATTAGATGAAGGACGAGTGTGACCTACAATCGTAACTCTTTCAGACAAAAGAGCTTGTTCGATTGTATCTATGGCGTTTTTAACTGATATAGAAGGACCGTTGTCAATCTGAAATAAATTAACATCAATAATATGTTAACCGGTCTTTTATAATCTACTAGGTTTTCAATTTAGATTTTACACGTAAATTATTATGCTTACCTTTTTAAGAGCAGGAAGTTTTATAAATGTTGCTGGTAGTTTCATTTTACGTCTCATCAAACATATTTCTTCTCCAATCGTGTTATCCCCATTGATTATTGCGAAATACCTAAAAAAATAATCAATGCAATTAATTCATATTTTTACGTTTATATTTATTTTTCTTTGATTATGTTTCTACAATGTTCACTGTAGCAGCAAAATTTCACCTCAACTTAGGATAGGATCGACTCTTAGAATCCAAATCCTTGAGGGAAGAAGCAACATTAGTAGAATTATAATCGCTCGTGATGATTGTGTAAATTCCTTCCACTTTATGCTTGATATCGCTATCTAAAGATTTAGATATAGTTTTCTTGTCCCATACGCCCTCTATTGTTAGCTCAAGTTGAATCCCTAATTGCTTCCAAATCCTGAAATTACGAAATGAATTTAATATCACAATATACCATATCATCTTTACATAATTATAATATTTCAGATCACGCAATTGAGTATTTGAATAATTTTTTTTTTTGTGCTAAATGGAAAGATTATATATTAGTTTTATAACAAAACTATTTTTTTAATTTTTTTTTTTGCAATAATTCAAAAGTTATTTCAAAATAAAAATTAGTCTTTGAATCCAGTACCGAAAACACACCGACAACTCCCGAAGCGTCACCCGGACGCGTGTGACGTCATAATGTTAGTTTTCACACATTGCAGTTGATACAAAAACGTATACAACTATAACATTTTGACGTCACATCTATGGTGACCAGTCATGGCGCGTTTATAGTCACGTGATTTTAATTTAAATTTCATCAATTTTTAATTGCTTATAATTAATTGAAAAACATTTTTTTTTTGAGTTTTTTGCATTAAATATCAATATTATTAATAATAAAGTTTTAAAATACATGAAAAAAATCAATAATTTTTTTTAATTCAAATACTCAATTGTCTATAATTAAAAGTTTATACTCACTTAATTTTATGCATCATAAAGTTAGATTTCTTCGAACAAATCAGTTGTATCTTTCTTACGCTTCCGTCAATCAGGCGTTGAAGAAGCTGTACTGCCAACACGTCATCATCCGAGATAACAATGTGGTAGTAATGTGGTGAATTGTACAAACTGAAAATTTTATAAAATGAATTTAATACGACAATACGACAATCAATATTTACATATTTTTTTTCGGGACTATTTTCACACACGGCACGACCTGATCCCATACTAAGCTTTCGCTTGTGTTATGGAAACCAGATGGCTGATAAACATACATATATAATTTAAAATAAATACTCATATAGATAATTAACACCCAGACACAGAGCAAACATCTATGTTCATCACACAAATATTTGCCCCGGGTGGGGATCGAACCCAGGACCTCTGGCTTGGAAGGCAGAGCCACTACCAACCAAGCCAACCAACCGGCCAGCCACTGTCTGTAGTACATCAGTCAGAATCGACATCCGAAATCGAAAATTTAACAATAATTCCAAAAGTTTTCAAACTTCGGTCAAGTGAATAGTACATTGGGACGACAATAAATCTCATTTTGCAACCTTGTCCGCATTTGACCGAAGTTTGAAAACTTTTGGAATTATTGTGAATTGATTGTCTTGACTGACTGGAGTATAGGGTTAAGTGTGTAATGTGTCAAATACCTACTAGGTACTACAACTCACCTAGTCTCTGTATTGGGTATGTTCTGGTTCATGTCGATGAGCACGCGGCCGCGGTGGCGGCTGGCGGCGAGCAGGCGGAACGCGCGCGCCGCGTCGCTCGGCGCGAACGTGAGCCGCGTCAGCGGGCACACGTAGCCGCGCGCTATGCCTTCGCTGATCAGCACTTGGAGGCGCTGCAGGACAATTAATGGACTTAACTTTTACACAAACGTACAAACAAAAAAAAGACGTGTGGGACTCGGGGACTGCCGCGGTAAAGCTATTGCATGCTATGCCTTCAAGCCACACCTCCGTGCCTGTCGGAGTGGGGAGCGTGAGGTTTTTCGTTACGCAATTTCTGGATTCGGTCCCCGCGCTCAAGGCCCGCGATAGAAGCTATGCAATAGCTTAAAAACATGATTCTTTATTGTCAAAAGAAATAAACGGGAGTATCAGTAGCTGCCATGAGCAATGCCCCACCAGGTACTACTGCAAAACGAACTGCAACAAGCGACCGTACGTAACCACGTGCCTATGGCCCTATGGCTATCAGTCCTACCAAGTTAGCACTTGGTAGTGCTGATCGTTCGATCGTCGAAACGTTAAAGTTGCCTATTAGCCAATATTTAAAATGATGTTAACAAATTTAAGAGGCTTGATCGTAAAAACTGATGTTACGAGGCAACTTAGCATTTAATTAAAAAGTGAAAATTATTTGAAAATTAAAATTATTAATATTAAAATTATCTTATTAAAATAAACATGTTATTAGTACATAGATACTAGTTGCTTCTATAAGAAAATACTGAATATACTGAAAATATGCAACTGCACATTTTATCACTTATACCCCAAGAACACTTACCTTCATTTCCGATTCGTTTCCATTTCTAAAGATGGACGAAAGATCGACAGCTGCAAACGATCTACTCCTCGTCATGTTGTACATTCCATACGAGAAGTCTTCGTTATTTTGCAACATCCCTGTGTCCAGAACAATTCCATAATGCGCACAACATTTTATGCTTACCTGAAACAATATATTATAGTATTATTATATTATCATGATTATAGTGTGGGATGCTAGGAGCGTTTAAATAAAATTACAAAACATTCCACGATGAGGCGTTTAATTCGCACGTTACAATAATTCGAATTTAGATAAAAACTGAGCGCACATCCGTCGTCTATGCCGGTCGCCGCGGAGTGAGGCTGAGGGGCTGACCGCTGACGAGCCGTCGCGAACAAATCCCCGTGTACGACCGGCGCGGGCGCGGGGTGAAGGGCGCGCAGTTGCTAAGCTGGCCGCCACACTACTCCCCCGCCGAGACCGATGCCAACAGCTAAGGTCGATAGTAGTTCGGGAAGCGAACCACTCGTCCACTTCTAGTCTTGAACGGTAGTGATTTGCTGTTCTCATCGTGTTGTGGTTCTTCCTGTAATTTAGTAAGCAAATAAGCAGGTTTAAGTCGATCTATGGTTACATGCGAAAGCTTGCCTCCAACGTCAATTTTAAATGTTTTTTCTCCTCTTTCAATCACTTTGTGCGGGCCAGAATAAGGTGATTCTAATGACTTTTTAATAGGGCCTTTGCGAAGGAAAACATAGTCAGCAATTTGTAAGCTCTTAGGTATGAAAAAGGTTTTGCTTGTATGCCAGTGCGCTGGTTTTGGTGCGAGATTATGAAAATGGTTGCGTAGGCGGGATGCAAAATCTGTTAGATCAGTACTATGAGCTTTAGGAGCGAGAAACTCACCGGGAAGGCGCAGTGGCTCCCCGTACACTAGCTCAGCTGCAGATGACTCAATGTCTTCCTTCCAAGCGCTGCGAATGCCAAGTAAAACAAGTGGAAGTACCTCAGACCATTGATCATTTTTATGGCACATGATAGCTGCCTTAAGCTGCCGATGAAAGCGCTCCACCATGCCGTTGCATGCCGGGTGATACGCCGTCGTAGGGCGATGAACTGCACCCAACAATGAAGATAAGCTACGAAACAAATCAGATTCAAACTGTCTTCCTCTGTCAGTAGTGATCTTCTCTGGACATCCGTATCTCGCCACCCAGCCAGAGAGAAAAGCACGGGCACACGTCTCGGCTTGTATGTCTGGTAAAGGAATCGCCTCAGGCCAACGCGTGAATCTATCGATGATCGTGAGACAATATCTGTAACCAGAAGAATAAGGTAATGGTCCTACAATGTCCATGTGGACATGCGAAAAACGTTGAGAAGGTGTAGAAAATTGAGAGAAAGGTGAAATTGTATGACGAATGACTTTGTTGCGCTGGCAATCTGTGCAAGCTCGCGCCAAGTGTCGACAATCTTTTTTAATTCCAGGCCAAACAAATCGTTGCGTAATCAACTTAATGCTCGCCTTAGCACCAGGATGGCTTAAGCCATGTAGATTATTAAAAACTTGTTCGCGAAAAGCTTTAGTAACAAACGGTCTGGGATTTTGCATAGACACGTCACAGTAGATGGAATGAGATGAATTTGGTAATTTTACTTTTACTAGTTTAAGAGATGAATTGTTATTTAAAAGTTCTTGCAGCTCAATGTCTGTACTTTGAGCGCGTGCAAGCTCCTCAAAATTTATAGAGTCTGCAATTTCCTCTATTCTGGACATAGCGTCGGCTACCATATTCTCAGACCCGGTCACGTACCTGATATCCGTAGTAAATTGAGAAATAAAATCTAAATATCTAAATTGTCGAGGTGAACATTTATCTCGATTGGTTTTGAACATGAATGTCAGCGGCTTATGATCTGTGTACACAGTAAAATTTCTGGCCTCAAGCATATGGCGAAAATAACGTATAGCTTCATATATAGCTAACAGCTCTCGATCATACGGACTATATTTTACCTGAGATGGCTTAAGTTTGCGTGAGAAAAACGCTAGTGGTTGCCAGTCATCATTTACCCGTTGTTGGAGCACAGCACCAACTGCGATGTCAGAGGCATCTGTGTGAATTGCAAAATCACAGTCGGACCTAGGATGAGCTAATAAGGTTGCTCTCGCAAGAGACGACTTACAGGCATTGAAGGAGTCCAGCATGACATCAGACATCTCGATAGGTTGATTATTTTTCTTTTTAGATCCTGAGAGTGCCAAGCTGAGAGGACCTTGAATAGAAGATGCATCTGGAATGAAACGCCTATAAAAGTTATACATTCCTAGAAATCGGCGGAGTTCTCTTACACTCTTCGGAACTGGATAATCTACGACAGCTTGAACCTTTTCTTCAACGGGACTAATTCCAGCTGATGTAACTTTGTGACCTAAGAAGGTTATACTAGGTAAACCAAACTCACATTTGCTTGAATTAATAAGCATGCCGTAGTCAGAAAGTCTCTTAAATAATTGATCCAGGTGTTCCAGGTGCTCATCGTAATCTGCGGAAAAGACCAAAATATCATCGACATAACCATAACAAAAGGATAGTCCTTTGAGCATTTCATCAACAAAACGTTGAAAGGTCTGTGCTGCGTTGCGAAGGCCAAACGTCATATAGCAAAACTCGAATAATCCGAATGGTGTAGTAATGGCGGTCTTCGGTATATCGCTCTTGAAAACTGGTATTTGGTTAAATGCTCTTACCATGTCGATTTTAGAAAATATAGTGCTTCCAGCAATTAAATGTGTAAAGTCCTGAATATGTCTGATGGGGTAGCAGTCTGGCAAGGTTCTTGCATTTAAAGCTCTGTAGTCTCCGCAGGGTCTCCAGCCGTTGTCTTTCTTAGGAGCTAAATGTAATGGAGATGACCAAGAACTGTCTGACCTGCGTGCCACGCCTGCTTGCAGCATGTCCTCAAATTCTTTTTGTGCTATCTGAAGGCGATCCGGTGGCAGCCTGCGTGGTCGTGAGGAAACTGGTGGACCTGGTGTAGTTCGAATATAATGAACGGTATTATGTTTCACCTCCTTATGTGTACCAGCCGGGCGGGTTATGTCTGGATATTTGCGTAAAAGCTGATGGTAAATAGAATCTCCAGAAATTACCTTAATTGAACCATAGTCGCTGTCAGTTGGAATCTCAATTGACGCTGTGACCTGGAGTGACGTCAACCCATCAATAAGTCGCTGCTGGCGGCAATCTACCAACAGATTGTAAAAAGAAAGAAAATCAACGCCAATTATCGGCTTATTAATATCTGCAACCACAAATCGCCATTTAAAATCACGCCGCAAACCTAAATTTATATTTATCTGCACCCAGCCATATGTAGGTATGACAGTGCCGTTGGCCGCGAACAGCTGGTAGTCAGTCTTCTCTCGATATTGCCTGAGCGCTCTGCGTGGATAAACACACAAATCAGAACCTGTATCGACAAGAAATTTTATTTTACTTATTTTATCAATAATAAAAAGGCGGCCTGGCGAAATATTGCAGTCGGTTGCCGCTAGTTCCGGCTGCACATGTTGTTTTCCGACGGTAAATTAAATTTGCATGGTTTAATGCATTTATGCGCTCGCTTTCCAAATCTATGATGATACCAACAAAAATCAAAATTTCTAGATTTAGATCTTGATCTGTTACGGTTATTTCTTATTCGAGATGGGGTACGTGACCTTGATCTATGTAAATTACCTTTTAGTGATGCTACTTCTTTTGTTAAATTTTCTAATTGCTTACTTAATTCTGAAATTTCATTATTATTCAAATTATTATTTAAAGTGCAAACTTGTTGGGTGGGGTGTACAATATCATGAACAGAATCTGCTAAATCGGCAATCGCTTCTAAACTGAGACTTTTTTGTGAAGCTATTATTGTTTGAATATTTAATGGTAACCGACCTGTCCATAAAGTCCTGAGAAATTCGTCCGGAACAGCTGGCCCCGCCAAATTCTGTAGATGTCGAAGAAACTGTGACGGTTTTCTGTCCCCTAATTCCTCTTGAGCCAAAAGTTGTTGTATTCGTCTCTCCTGTGACGCCGTTAGCCGTTTTATTAATTCTGTTTTTAGTTTTTTATATTTATTCTCAGCTGGAGGATTTTTTATTATATCCTTTACTTCCTGGGCAAACCTTTGTTCTAATTGCGACGAAATGTGGTAAAACTTCGTCGTATCAGACGTTATTCCAGCTAAAAAGAATTGTCCTTCAACCTGGGCGAACCACAAAGCAGGGTCATCCGCCCAAAATGGCGGCAGCCGCACGCCGACTTTATTCAATTCCAAATCCGATCGGTCTTCTTTTTCCATCATAAACGTATTTTGAAGTCGGGGTCACCAATGTGGGATGCTAGGAGCGTTTAAATAAAATTACAAAACATTCCACGATGAGGCGTTTAATTCGCACGTTACAATAATTCGAATTTAGATAAAAACTGAGCGCACATCCGTCGTCTATGCCGGTCGCCGCGGAGTGAGGCTGAGGGGCTGACCGCTGACGAGCCGTCGCGAACAAATCCCCGTGTACGACCGGCGCGGGCGCGGGGTGAAGGGCGCGCAGTTGCTAAGCTGGCCGCCACAATAGTATGTTTGAAATAGAATTCAAAATCCAATACCAGATCATTGATGAGAGGATAACTTAATTTTCAAATCGAAATCAAACAATTAAAACTCCCAAAGCAAAGAAAAATATTTCTTAATCCCTATGAAATAATACTATAATATGATCGCTTACATTTTTCAGATCACCTTTGACGCAGTTCAGAATTATGTCGCACCCATAGCCTCCAGTAGCAGATAAGACCATATCTCCAAAAGATATGTCTCTTGAATTTCCAATATGATCATCTATACAAAGAAGAAAATAAAAAATACCTATTGATAAATTTAAATTTTAGGAAGTTTAGAGTAACAATGGGCAAGTGGGTAGGCGCTTTTTTTGCGTAAAATGGGGCCGTTTTCACGACGTATCCTCTCTCAATAAGGCCATTGATTCGACACTTATTGATATTGTTGTTGAAACTAAATAAAGCTACTTTGTTTCCAGTGTTGATCACAACCTTCCAAAAATTTTCACGTCCTACAAAAATAATATTAACAACTTCATTAATAATTATAATTTACCTTTCAGTTTTGGGAACAGTCTCTTCAAGAAGTGCTTCTTGCCTTTATCACCAACTGTAGTGAATACTTCGCAATTATGCGCAAGACATATGGATATAGCTGCCTGACCCAAAGCACCAGTACCACCGTGGATCAAAACTTTCATACCCGGTAACAAATTCTGTTTTATCGCCTAAAAATTTAAATCGTAAAATATCACAAAGCTATTGAAAAAATCATACTTTAAACGATATTGAATATGTCTCCATCAGACCATTAATACCTATGCCTAGATTTTTATTTCAAAATATACTGAATTTTTTCAAATCATTAACGCATGGTAAAAACATGCAAACAGTAATAAAACCCATTTCTGCAAAGTTAAAAATACAACTTACAAGACAATAAAACGCTAGTGAGTAAGCTAGTGGTACAGTAGCTGCGTCTTCCAAAGTCCACATCTCTGGAACCGGCCACAAAAGATTCAAGTTTGCTTTGACTCGACTGCGAGTTGCTCCTCCTTTTACCAAACCCATTACACGCGTGCCACTAGAGGAAATATCATCGAATCTATACTAATAATATGCATTATAAACCTGTAGAGTTTATTTGTTTGTTTAAATGCACTAAGCTCAGGAACTACTGGTCCGATTTAAAATATTCTTTCGGTGTTAGATAGCCCATTTATCGAAGGCATTTATCGAGTAAGGCTATATATCATAACGCTAAGAAACCGCGAAGCGCAGCAGCTAGTAGTAAATATACTTCTACTTTCACTTTTTTATTTTACTGAATGCCTTATTTGTTGAATTGTGATTGTAGTTGATTCAATTAGTGACCCCATATACTCTTTAAAATTTAAATGCAAATATTCAATTAAAAAATTAATAACCAATTTTTCGTGATTACTTATAAAACTCAATAATAGTGTTGCATTTATTTCATAAAATATTATTATTAAAACTGCTTACTTTTCTGTAACACCACTGAAATCCATTCCGTATTGGTTTTTATTCACATTTTCATAGAAAACTTCACCCGACGCTCTCTTAGCATCTGTTTCATTTATACCAGCGTAATGTACCTGTGGAAAACAATAGATACGTATGCTTGAACAATCGAACTGATGTATTTCAGGTAATCCTTCAATATTAAAATCAACTTTACCATACACTTTATTATTGTGAATAATATTAAGTTCGTTGCCTTTGAAAACTTTAATCTACGTTGTTATTGAAATGTCTATAAATCGTTTAATTTATGTTTATTTTTCTATGTCTTACCGTTACAATAATTCCAGATCCAGTTAGTTCAGGTGCATCGACCCATTCAAGTGAATTTATATCTCCAATTTGTCTACTTCGCAGGATTACGTCCTTGTTTGCTTTTGGTAACTCCTTAGTAATCAGTGGTAAATAGTACATGCCTCCCCATTCACCCTGTACAATGTATTTATATATATTAAAATCCATTTCAATACTTTACAAATTTGTTGACATTGGTAGAAGCATTATTAACCGACTTCAAAAAAAGGAGGAGGTTATCAATTCAGCCGGTATGTTTTTTTTAATGTATGTACACCGATTACTCCGAGGTTTCTGAACGTGATTCTTTTTTTGTTCGATGCGGGATGGTGTCGAATCGGTCCCATAAAAAATTTATTTAGATAGGACCAGTAGTTTTTATTTTATGGGCATTTTTGCAAGTGCAAGTTTGAAGTCGGTTGTTTTTAACGCAGTTATCACTTGTACTTGACAGCAACGATAAACAAAGCAAATCATTCAAGTATCAAATATATTAAACTCACGTTATTCAGCACTAGCTTGGCCAGATCAGACTTCGGGAATTCTTCATTACCCTTAAATTCATCATTTATCACCATTACATTAACATTTCGGCCATTTTTGCGCAAATGTTCTGCCAAATCATCTAAAGTCGGTATTGGAGGATATGACGATACCAAAAGTATCTTTTGATCTTTCGGAAGACTATCTATAGTATTGAATAATCTTTCCAAATCTGAAGTATTTTCAATTGTATAAACACTTGTTCCAGCTTTAACAGGTTTTGGATTCCATTTAATTAGTTGTATGCATTGGTCTCCAATATCATGATGACTAACAATAGAGAACAGGTTGGATGGATGTGGTTTCAATAGTTTGGTGTATTCCTTATTAACAATCAATGTATTTTGTGGCACACATTTGCCAAGTGTAGCACATAACTGAAATAAATTTGAAGATAAGATCGGTTCTTGGTCAATTTAATGATAATGAAAATAAACATTTTTTATGCCCTTTAACAATTACTTAACCTTTAACAATATGACAAAATATTGAAATTAGTATTTTAAATATCTCAACGGATCTAAAAATACAGTAAAACATATTTTCTGTGGAGTCAATTTCAATGGAAACAATAACATCTGAATATCTGAATAATCATAATAATTATGAATGAATACTACAAATTCTTACCTTATCATTGGAAGATAGATTGTTAACGAATAAGACATCGACATCGTTTAATTTACCAAGTCCATGTAAGCTTTCTTCCTTCATTAAGGAATATTTGACCTTAAGATTTGGTATATCATTCATAATTTGATGAATATAATTAAATTTAGATACTGTAGTATCACTTTCAGCTAACTCAGATATAACTATTTCTTCCTTATGAACGTTTTCCTTGATTATTTGAAGACACGTATAGAGCGCAGTGATTTCCTAAAGAAATACATAAGACAAAAATTTATAAGAATTAAAATTATCTTATTTCGCACTTAATTTAGAAGCTCTCAAGATTACTTACATTCGATCGCTCTTTTGAGAAGTGAGGCAGAAACTGCAATGATTTCAGTGACATGTTATTTTTTACAAACGATAATTCACGGAATCTTAAATTCTCAATTATAACTCCTCCAGATCTAAAATAAATATTCCCATTAACATTCGAATTGATAAAAGTATAAAGAAATTCTTTTTATAAATTTTTAATAAAACAATTTTTTATTTCATACCTTGTACAGTTAAACACATCAAAATAATTGACTGCTAGCACATCTAAACCTTCACTGACTGATTTATGATTTTCAACATCAATAGTTATTTTTCTTACATACTCTGGGTATGTGGTTTCTCCAACAGTTTGTCGTAAAACATTAAATTGTATTAATCCATCGAGAAAAGTAACCCAGTTATTTTTCCAAGTGATATATCCTTCGTCGGAAGTATCGTTTATTGCTCGGAGAGATTGGAAATCTTCACTGTGAAGAAAAATTTAATGAATTTACTTAAATGTTACTAATTATATAATGAGAACTCCTTTAGAAATTAAGGCGCTTTGGTCATAGCAATACCGTCACATCATGGAGTAACGCGACGATTTTGGTACCTTGCAATTTTGCTAAAAAAGTTTCACTTCTGACGCGTGTGCTCGGAACTTATGCTCTTTTTTTTTCTTTTCAATCTTTACATATATAATCTTAATCTTTAAAAATTTGTACATACCTATAGTTATAATCGCGAGTGTATAACATTTTATAGATATCTTCGGAATAAAGCGTCTTCTCATCTTTATTTTCAGCGACCAGTTTAAATAAACGGAAGTTGTCGTCGCTCCTCTCACTGAGAATTATTTGTCCGGTTGCTACTACCATACCTTCACTTGCAACCTGTAGTTATTATTATCAATAAACTCTTAAATCAAACATAACGAATTACTTAAATTCTTTTGCGAAAGAAAATCGAAATTTTAATGAGCAACAAGTCAATGTTAGTTAAAAGTACCTATAATAAATGGTCATTTGGTCATGCAATAAAAAAATACTTTTTAAGCATTAACAAGAGTTGCGTCCTCACAATAACTTAATTTATCAGCTCAAAAAATAATTTCCCCAATTACTTCTTCCTACTATTGTTACCCATACATTTCAATTACTGCGATGACTACCCACAAATTTCTAAATTCCAAATTTTGCTCTAAATAGGGTACTTACCTCAAAAGCCCCAGTTCCTCTATGCAAAGAGACGCTAAGTCTCAAATGCCGCTTATCATGTAATATCGGTTGGACAAACAGATGGACATCTTTGAACTGTACGGAGACGCCTTTCTTCTTTAATTCGACACTCATAGCGAATGTGTCCCATACAGCGACGAGAGCGGCAGAAAATGGGTATAGGTTTTTGCCTGGTATAAAAATTATGAAAAATTATAATGCTAATATTTTTTTTTATTTATATTAAAAAAACTGTTACAATGTCTATTTAAGTCTATTTTTATTTTTAACAAATAATCTAAAATATATGAAGTTATCTAAATTTACGATTGATACAAAATTTCAATCTACCCTCAAATATATAGGTAAGGTTTTTTTAATTCTGTGGGTGGCATGATCATGTCTGATTAAACCCACGTTAATAAAAAATTTGAAAAAATAATTTAAAAGCATGTTGAATACAAAAGGAAAATAATTTTCTAAATATTATAATGTTTCTAATGCCATCGAATGAAAAACACTCACCTTGAACAACGTGTCCTCGCAAGTAGCTGTGCTCATCGTCGTGGATGGACAAAGCGAAATTGCATTCCGCGGCAGTTTTCTTAAAACCTTGTACGTAGAGGGGAAGTGTCCTATATAAAAATATTAACTTTTAATAAAAAATTGTACAAGAGCATGATAAAATATTATTTAAATGTAATAAACTATATTGTTAGACGTAACTTTTGATTTAATATTTTTGTTGGCTGAATAGTTGTTTAAATACGACGTTGGACCCAACTACCCTCACTTTACTAATAGTCATTGACTCGCACTTGAAACCGACATTATCTCGCGTGTAATTTCTTCATATTTACCATTTCTCAGTATGTGCCCATTCGACTAGATGACCCAACATTGGAGTTCCAGTTGATACAGGGAACTCAACTTTCGGGTACAAAGCCTGGACTCGTGGGTTATATCCTTCCATGTACAACCTGAAAAGACAAAAAATTATTAAACAGAGGGAATGCTGTGTTTTTTTTTTTGTAATATTAAAAAAAAAGATCCTATTAGCGTAGATTTAACTAACTACCCAAAACAATCAACCATAAACGGAACACAGCAATTGCAGCTGCCACGCAGCTCGGCGGCTCGCGGGCGGCGTCACTTCCATAAAATAACATATTATATTATAAAATGTCTCCCATGCGCATGTGACCGCCCGTATATGAATAGGTATTCATGAAGAAATATACAAATTAAACTTCAAAAGGGGGGGGGGGTCTATCTACCATATTTTTCATCTTATTAAATTTTTAATTTTTTGTAGACTTGCTTTTTATTTTTTGACACATCTCCGAAGTTTATGGGTCGATTTGGATTCTGTTTATTATTTCCAAAAGCTTATGTTATTTTAACAAGTTAATTAAAATTTTTACTAAAAATTATCGACTACGAAAAAAATAACGGAATCGAAGTCATTTTTTTGGTAAAAAATTGAATTGAATTATTATTTGCTTTTCTGTAGTTAGTACATTACAAAATATAATAATTAAAAAAAAGTCTGAACCATCAAATCAAAAAAATTGTATCCTTGTTACCTCTGTTAGCTACCACAATCGAGAGTTTCGTACAGGAAATTATTGGGCGTCTCATCAAAATAAAGCTACTCACGGAAAATTAGCTTGATAGTAATCACTTGCAAAAATGGGCGATGGATCCGGAACTAATATCATCGTCCATTTTCCTATAAACTAAAACAACTGACTCACTGTCCCACAGCCTCGAGCAGGAACCGTGCGTTATCATCATGTCCCCGCCTTGTGAGCGGAATGTTAGCGCAAGTATCGGGCAAGGCTCGCTTGAGGATCGCCTGCAGCAGCCCGTGCGGGGCCAGCTCCACCAGCACTGCGTCTGCTGGGATGTGGGCTGAGGCTTCTTCGAATAGCACTGGGTTCTGGAAGGTTTTTGGTCTGTTAATTATGTTTGCTTATATTATGTACGTCTGTTTTCTTGTAACATAGCAAACACTACTAAATTATATGGTGCTCCTTTGAAAGGATTTGGGTTTTGTATTTTTGTTTGTTTCTTATGTGCGATGTCTATTGTTTATTATTGACGTTAAAAATAGTACGAAACATGATTTGAGTTGCATTTTTGTTTGGAGTAATTTTGATAATTGGCGAGTTCGTTTGACCCATGATATTCCATTCCAAAAAAGTGTTTTATTGGAATTTGAAATAACAGATACTTCTTTCTTCGGCAACAGATACCATAGTCCATAAATTCAGAAATAGATTAAAAAAATTGGTAAATCCGCTGGATTTAATTGAACATCAGAAAAGGTAATAAATTAAACTATACGACCACTCAAATTAAGAAAATAATACTAACTAGTAAGTTATTAGTGTGATATTCAGCAGAAGAGTACTTAGCGAGGGGTTCATTCCACTTGTCCTGTGGGATCGAGGTGCAGATCCAACGCTCAGAGCGAGGTAATGGATTCTTTATTACTTCCTTTAAGTATTTTAGGAGACCAGGACCTGTAATGGAGTTAAATATAAAGCTCTATTTCTGAAAATATTTTTTAAAGTATATAATAGTGTGTCACTTATTCAAAGAAATAAAAAGTAATATGGAATAATTTTATTTGAGCTTTTCCTAGTTCCACTCCTAAAAATCTTTGTAAATTTTATCCCAATGCCAAAATAGATTTGATATGAAAAGATTTCAGATTTCAACTCTGAAAACAGACATTATATTACATACTAATATTATAAATGCGAAAGTAACTCTGTCTGTCTGTCTGTTACTCAATCACGCCTAAACTACTGAACCAATTTCCATAAAATTTGGTATAGAGATATTTTGATACCCGAGAAAGGACATAGGCTACCTTTTATTGCGATATATAATGTACCACGGGCGAAGCCGGGGTGGACCACTAGTATTAAATAAAGCAATATCCAGATTTGATTCATATAGTAAAGATGAAATTGGAAAGAAGAATTAAGAAATTATCGTCTTAACACAAGCAAAGACTTACCTGCTTCGGCAATATATCTAGAATGATAAGCGATATTAGAAGAAGGCACTTCTTTGGCAAATATGCCCGTCGCAGTCAAAGATTCAACGAACTCCTTCATAATATCCGCTGGACCAGAGATTGTTGCAGATTCAGAACTGTTGTGACACGCTATTTCTATTTCTGGGGGGCACAGCTTGGCTATCTGCAATAAAAAAAGACGGGATGCACTCCGGGAGTGCCGGCAGAAGTGAAAACTTGATTAATAACGTTCAGCATGTTTGATATTTTGGAATGGTATCCGTCTTACGCATGGAATATAAGGGCTAAAAAAAAAACTTAAGATTTTATACCCAACGCCGCTAAAGAAGTTTTAAAAATATTTGTAAAATCCATAATAAGGAAAATGAATGGAAAATGGTTGGTTTTCCAAGGGAATTTTACAATTTTTGAGGGAATATTATTAACATAGTGTCAACTTTTTCAACTATGCGCAATAAAACGCTATTACAAGCAAATTTTAATCATTTCCATGTAACCCCACTTTCATTACCTTAAAGAAAAGAAAGACCAGATATAATAAACCCAGTTTTAATTCTCATTTTACCTCAGTATATCCCAATCCAACAGCGGCCATAGATCCCTTGACAAACGGTGTCTGTACAGACACGAGCCCGCGGCTGTACGCGGAGAGAATCATCTCTTCCGCTGTGAGACAACCGTCTGCGTACGCGCATCCTAACTCGCCTACACTGTGACCTGAGATTATTTATGAATTATAGTAAATATTTGTAAATTTGTAATAATCGAAGAACAAATTCTAAATAATAATAAAAATTAATCTAGACAGTTATAGAGAATCAAATCCTATTAAACATAGAAATAGAACTTCAAAGGACATTCCATGAAAAAGATAATAAAGAAAGTAAGCAAACAATTCAAAAAGCCGTGAAAGATACAATTATTGAAGTTAAAGTGAATGAAAGAACACATTCAAGCTATTCAGAATACACATTTTAATTTAGGTTTGCTCCTATTTTCAAAAACTCACCAATCATTTTATCAGGAACAATTCCCAATTCAGTAAGTACATCAGTGAGACCAATTTGAACGGCAGCAATCCCAACGAAGGAATGCAGAATGTTATCAAAGATTGTCTTCTCTGGAGATGTAATGATGTGGATAAGGTCTACTCCTTTGGGCTTCAATACTTCATGACAACTGGAGTAGAATTTTTACTATTTATTAGTGAAATTTGTTACTAGATATTTTAGATAGATAACATTTTTGTATAAAAATTAACTAGAGCTAGCGCGCAAGAGCAACTCTATGGAGAGTTGCGTCGCTACGTGCGCGCACTTTCTTACTAGCCCATAGAGTTAGTTGATGGGAGAGACAAAATAGTTACAGAGACAAAAATTGCTCTTGGGCGCTAGCTCTAAATAGTTCGACAAAAATTGTAAAGCAGTATAAAAAAAAACTATTCAGAATTTGGCTGGAGTCATAATTTCACTGCTCAACTACAATTTCACTGCTAAGCGTAGATCAGCTTTGGAGAACGCAATATTATTGAACGGAGGTATAGTAAACCTAAATATAATAATCGATTGGAAGCAATAAGCAATGAATGCCAATGTGATACAATTAGTAGGATTTATGTAAAAATTTAATTGAACGAATTTAAAAATTCTTACAAGAATTTCATACTTAAAACAATCAGGTCAAATAGAATAGAAAAGAGACACATTAGATAAAAATTCAAACGCACCGTCGTATAGCCCTCTCAAAGACAGGTATGCGCATGAGCTGCTTTCCCATCCCGGGCCACTGCGAGCCCATTCCGCTGTACACGAACCACAGCGGACGGGTCACGTCCGGGAAATAATCCGACCTTTCCTTTCTAGTTATCGTTTTGTTGTTTTCATTCGTATCTATAACAGATTAATAGTATTGGAAATTATTTTGGTTAAGCTTAGATACTTTAAGTTAGTACAGAAAATTAAAGCGAAGTGCTAACTTTAACAAGAAAGATTGAGAGGATCTATAATAAATTTAGAACAATGAAAAGAATTTTGATATGGAAGAGTCTATAAGTTAACGTCAATCAAAACCGTTACTATAAAATTAAAGACAGAAGAAGATGAATAATGCCAGATTGCCAATACTCGATTGCCAAAACTCGAATTAGTAACAAATTTAACAAACCCAGAATAACATATCCCCTTCCCATATGGCCACTGATTTTATCCTGATGTATGTTGTGTAATAGAGCTATCTCTTCCGGATCAACGTTTCTGGTCTTCAAGTCTTTTATAATCTTTTCCACTGCTGATTGTTGCCTTCCGGATAGTGTAATCAAGTGGGGTATATTGGACTTGTATTTATTGATATCCTGAAATGTTGATAGCATTTTTTGTGTATAAAATATTTTGTAAAGCCCTTGTTTTTTTTAATTCGAAGATAGATTAATATTAAATTGTGCCAAAAAAAAAGTTTGATATCGATTTTTTCCAACTTTGGTAAACGAATGATTCACGTGGAACCCTACGGGTCGTAAAAAAATTCGACATCATACATATAATTAACACTTCTAAAGCGCATTTGATTGTAGCCGTCTCTGCAGTCGGAAGTATTAATGATGATGATGGTAATGACAATGATGATGATGATGACGAAGAAGAATAAAACCTACCTTCGGCTTATAATGTCCATACAGAAGTACATGGGCATTAACCCCAGTAACAGATAGATTGTTAATAGCAGTATATCCTCGACCGAACGCTTGGTGATCATTCACAAAGCGCATGACTCCCTTCTGGAGCCCTGATATATCATCTCTAGGATTGTCACAGTGGAGGTTAGCGGCTATTTGACCTTTTTGATATGCGAGGAGAACCTACAATTTAGTTTATTTTTATTTATTTGAAATATTATTTCAGTTTTACTTATAGTCTAGAGATCGTAAAATTTGCACGTTGAGAAACTATCCAATCGTCAGAATTTCCATTATAAGATTAAAAAAAAAAAATTAACTTAGGGTGATATTCTTTTTATATCCTGATGTAATCATGTTTTTTTACATAAACATCCAGAATTTTCATAACTATTTTGATACGTCTTTAATAAGATAGAAGTTTTTGAATAAATACAAGTATTGTGTTAAATTATACAATTGAGTTTTAAAATAAAGAAGCGTATTCAACATGTACACTGAAGTTTGGAATTTCGTTTTCTGCGTCATACAAGGTAAATGATGCATATAATCAACATTTCAGTATTATTCCTGAAACTGAATAAATTAATATCCAATTCAAATATAAGGTCAAGTGCAATTTAACAAATAATGAGTAGTAATTAATACAATTTATGACGCAATGAATTTATTATTATGGTCATTGAAGATGCCACCTGCATCGCCGTTTTTCGATCCTACGAGAGAAGGTGGTTAATGTTTTCAAGTGAATGTATGTATATTTCTTTGGCACGACTTGGAGCCTAAGCAGTTTGTCGTATTTTATGTAATTAGTGTCAATAGATTCGCCTTATATTAGTCGTGAGTGAGACACTGGATTTATGAAATTTAAAAACTTGCAGTCAGTTTTATACAGTTACTTTTATATTTATTGTCTATTTTGTGTGTATAATAAATTTATTAAATCTACAAACACATAACTTACCTTGGTAATAGCAGATACTCCAGACGCTGCTTCACAATAACCAATATTGGACATCACGCTTCCAACATACAGAGGATCAGTTCTGTTGTCACAGAATACTCTATCTATCGCTTCTAATTCAGCTTTATCTGCTTCTGGGGTTGCTGTTTTGGATATATTTGGAAAATTTATATGTGTTTTAGATTTAATATTGTACGAAGTAATTAATTATGTTAAATACTGGCCATTTTTAAAAAAGTGGAGGAAAAAAATTGCAAGAATCTTGTTCTAAAATTATGATTGTACTATATTATGTTGTAACGTATGAAAGAGCTTTTGTTAGTTTAAATAATTGTACACGTGTTTGACAACGTAATGTTACCTATAATAAAAATATTTTCATTATAAACAATTTCAACATTACGTGAAAAACCTTTAACTTCTTGCGTGATATCTTTTTATACTTATAATGTGATCTAATTTTAATTATTTTGAAAAAACAATTTTTTTAATTATTATTATACAGCAATAAGCAAATTTACATTTAAGAATTTAAATTTCCATCTTTAAGCGTATTCCTAGTTTATTTGTAAGCGTTTTTTTTTTCTTTTTGTACAAAACGTTTTTGTCTTTTTTTTCCGACTATAGAAATAAAACAGTCCAAATCTAATGAAAAATTCACACAAAAAGCTTTAAAATTATTTTTAATCTCACCAGAACCAACAGCTTCAACATATTGCACTTGTTTAGGAGCAACATTAGCTTCTTTATAGAACTGTTTCAAGAAATTCGCCAATCTTTCTGAATCTCGATAGAAACCGTATTTCGGTCCATTTTCTCCTTCAACTAGACCATTGAACTCAGATTTCACGTGCACTACTTCAGCATAAATTCTAAAAGATACATAATATATACAATATATAATATATATAATATATACATAATATATATAATATATACATAATATATATACAGTATTTTTGTCAATTTGTAAAAATCCGAGTAAATTGAAATTTCCTATTAATGATTAGATCTTTAAAGAATATTTATGTGTATGGCCTGCCCAAATAAGTTATTACTACTAGAGAATAATTTCACTATTACCACGAAATATAAATAACAAGATAGCTTCGTAACAATTTATCAAGCTAAACAGACAGACAGGGAGTTTTATATTTTCAATCTAAAATTATATTGACAAAGATAATTCAATTTTCCGTATATCTTACCTGCGAGCATCCTTCTTTTTCTGCAAGAACAACACATTGATAGCTTCAGATTTAGCGCAACCACACGCGTTCTTATCAAACGATCTCGTTTTACCGTCACGATTGATCAACATCACTCTGAAATAATCATCTATGCTATAAAATCTATGAAAAATTCAAGAGAAAAAGATCGTGTGTGCCGAGCACCATTGTCAGAAGTAAAACATCTTTGGCAAGATTCAATGATACCATAAGATACTTAAAATTTTACTCTCAACGCGCCCAAAGAAGTTTCACTTCAAATATATAAAATAGAAATATTGAAACAACCCAATTTTAGGAAGGAGGAAATAATGTAGGCAATAAAAGTTCAACACTAACATTTGTATACGATTATAATTTGAATAAATTTTCTAATATTAACATCATGTTTACTATATATATGTAAAATCAATAACAGTAGTTGTTTATGTTCATGATACCTTCTGGAATAAACTATCATAAATTTATTGATAAGTTAATTATATACAAGTAAGTTTTTTTTTAAATAGGTTCTTATGTATGTATGTGTATACACTATGAATATGTAGGTAATATGTGAGTTCCATAAAGTTTTAGATACAAATTTTTAAGTGAAATTACGTTTAAACGGGAATGAGATTGTAAAAAAGATTGTGTGTTTTCCAAGTGGAAATAGACTTCAGCACATAAAATAATCCTACTTAGAAAAACATGATTTTAAGAATATCAATGATATTTTACACAGGTTATATAGAAAAACAACTTATAGAATAGATTTGGAAAATTAATATAGTCCTGGATACATAAAAAATGGACCATATTATAATTTTAACGATATACCCAACAAAAAAAAAACATATAATATATAATAATATTACCTTCTCATATGAACAGAAGACTGTGGAAGCAAGCACAAGCTAGCCCCTCCAATAAGAGCAGCATCAACATCTCCTCTATTCATGGCCTGATACGCTAATTCCAAAGCAACTATAGAACTACAACAGGACTGGTCTATGGCCATAGATGGACCTTTTGCGTTCAACCAATAGGATACACGATTGGCGAACATACTTTTACTACATCTGGAATGATTATTTTTCATATTCCATTTTGTTACAAAAATCATTCTAATTTTCAAACTTGGGTTAAAACTTATCTTTTCAATGAAATTTTGTACAACTAATAAAAAGGTCACCTTTGAAATGTCAAAGGAGGTGAATAAACCTATTTATGAAATGGTTATTAATTACGCTATACGACTAATGTATTTTAGACCAAGGATTAACTAACTAAAAAAACTATAGAGCTAAAACAGGACCGGTCTATTGCCATAGATGGTCCTCTCGCGTTCAACCAATAGAAAACACGATTGGCGAACATACTTTTATTACATCTGTGAAATTTTAAGGACACATTAGATTTTTAATAGGTTAGATATTATTGTAACAAAAATAGTTCTACTGGCCGATGTTTTAAACCTCGCTGAAACTTATCCGTCTATTAAAAAATTACACGGCGTAATATAAGGTCACCTTCAAGATGTCAATGGTCAGACAATTACCTTGCAATTACCACATACCGTACTAAAATTGTATAAGACATGAAGTATTATAATATTGCATTAATTATTTCATGAAAGTGAAAGAAACTTACCCCATAATACCAAAACCAGTTTTCGTAGAAACAATGTAGAAAGCAGATTTTTCTGTCTCTGAAAAGCATGATCCTATATACACGCCGACCTTTTTGCCACTAAGCTGATCCGAATTCACACCTAAAATAGTAAGTCGAATATGACTTTATAGATAATTGTATGATGTAAAATATTATTACGAATATATTGATATATTATATTATTTACATTATGTTATTACGGGCACTAGAGAAAGTTTAAAACTAAGTGAAGTGAATCAAATTTGATATATAGAATATATTATCTAATTTATATGGTCATGATTCATGACTGTACAATAAAACCACAATAAAACCGAATTGACTACCTCACCAAAGCTATGATTTCTCAAAAAGGCTTCAAGAACTAAAAGTAAATCCTACTACTACCTTGAACAAATATCAACAAACAACAAATAATATCTTCTAGCCTTCTATATGACACGAATATAAATACAATAACATAAAAGTCTATTCATCCTGATTATTGAAGTGAAACTTCTTTATCGTGGTTGGAAAAAAATTTTGTGTAACATTTTTCCGTTACGCGCCATCTTTTTCTTATCCCTACCACGCGTGATTCGGCGTTTTTCTGTAAAGTTGCATATAGTAAATTATTTTTTGAAAATTAAGGTCATAGAGGAGTTACACTTCTTACGTACACTAGTACACGCGCACATTTTTTTTTCTACAGAGAATTTTTATTACCTGCATCATAAATAGCTTGAAATGACTGTTCCAGAAGTTTCCTGGACATCGAATCCATGTTGTTTCCAAGACGATAGTGCACTTTGAAGAACTGAGCGTCGAACAAATCCAACCCGGGCACTTTCCCCGTGTATTGGGCCACTTCAGGATGGTCATATTTCCAACGACAGTCTTCAGAGGAGACTGGATTTTTCTTTATAAAAAGTACAATACTTATTTAATGACTAGACTTTTTAAGAGAAGGGAAAATGCCTTTTGTGTTGAGTTTGAGTCGTTTCATCTCCGTAATGTTTAGGTATAGAATACTTAATAGAAGCTAACGCTAGTTTAGGTACAATTTCATTGAGAAAACTATTTTATGTTTCGTTCAGAATTTATTATTAAATACTATACTTTTATAATGTTCCGCTAATAATATAACTAAGGAAAAAGAGAGAAGTTTCCGAACGATGGCATTTTGCTTCTTTATCGTCAAACATATTCACAAATTAAAATATAAATCAATCGTCACACTCAAAATTTGATCAACTATATGAATATTATAGAAAGCTGGTTGTGAAAATTCGGTAAAAAACTAATGGACCGATTTAATAGAAGTATAAATAAATGTTTGAAATTACCTTATTATACAGTATGTCGGATAACTCCGGAACATTTTGAGACTGCGGGTACAGCCCGGATATTCCACTGATGACGACTTTCCCTCCGTCCGTCAACACCAGATTTTCAGCTGGAGACGATTCTTGAGGCTTCGGCGACATCTTTTAAGCAGAAAATATGTAAATTAAACAAACCACTTTATATTTTCTAAAATATTATAATTAAGAAAATTTATCTTTAATATTATAAAAAAAATCAAATAATCCTGGAAAGATCAGATTCAGAGTTAATTTACCCTTTTATTTTTCCCACGTCATATTATTATTTTAAATATTTAATACCCCTTCAGCTGTGGCGGCCATTTTGCACGGTTTCGCGCATCTGTGAAGGCCATTCTGCGTGGTCAGCGCGAAACCGTGCGAGTTATAAACAATGACGATATCTCTAAAATTTTGTAGGGAGCTACTTTGTATAACTAATATCGTTCGAATCGTTATGAAACAAGCTAATATATAAAAGATATCTTAGTCATAAATTACTTTGCAATAAATAAGTAATTCTAGCTTGAAATCAGGGTGAGCAATTTTTTTTAGTTCATTGTACAAAACTCGTTAAAAATAAATAAATAAATAATTATTCATACAAAAAGGTTTTATTGTATTTACAATAATACATATACAAACTCATTAAATAATAAAAACCATTCATTCCTATACATTTTTTTTTAAATACAAGGCTTACAAAAACATTAGCCATTCCGAGCGGCCGAGCGCCGGGCAAAAAATAGGGACCGTTAATTATTCTTCAATCCAAGTGGCTTAGGTTATTAACTTATATTAAAGTTCGGTTCTTATACTTGACTACAAAAGAGTTTTGGCTGTAAGAAGTTTTTATGTTACGAGAAATGAAACAACAAAAAAAGCACTTGAAAAAAGTACCTCTTGAACTTTGGATACCTGACAGGATGAATTCTGTTACATTTATTTGATGACAGATGTCATGATAAAGCATAGTGTTCATTTACGAATCGTTAAAACAATAAAAGACATATGAAACCTTTGTAAAACATTCCTAAAATCGATGACTAAACCCAATGACGCTGTCGGCGCTGCGCGCGAAATCGAGACGTTGGACGGTAACTTTTTAAAGCGCTAGAGACGCTCGTAGCTACGTTTTTGTTATGTAAACATGTGGATGTATGCCATCCTTGTTCTTCTGTTGATATTTTGTGTTAGTTTGAGTAGGAAAGATATAGTTTACGATATACAATTGTAAAAAATACGACAGAAGGTACGTCACGGTATAATCAAGCTCCAGGAGCGGGGTCCACAGATGCGATTTTTTTGACATCGTTCTTCTAAAGATTTTATAACAGACAAGGGGGTAATGTGAAATGTCAACAATAAAAATAATTAGAACATCGAAATTTCCAAATTGTACGTTATTTAAATAATTAAACACTGATTTTATGCACTTTGACTAGTTATTAATTTACCAGAGTATAAAAAGGATTAAAATCTATAAAAACCAAAGTTACCTTTGCAAAAATCCCTTTTTCAACACACTACTAATTATAGTGAGGATTCCTCGACAGGCACTCTTATTTATAGCCACGAATGCTTAAGAAATAATTTTATTCGTTTCGTTGAATATAGCAAATTATGTAAAATAGAGCACTGTTTATAAAGTTCAATTAAGTATTCTTTTAAATTTTAATGTAGTGTTCCGTATGAAAAAAATAAATGAACAACACAAAATAGCTATCCCGCCGAAATAATTTCGTTCGTAGTTAACTTTTTTAACACGCGTTCCTTTTTTAAAAATATATGCATTCTGTGACTGCCAGTGCTGACTTAAAATAAAGGAGGTTATATTATTTTCAAAAAGGTTTCGTCATTTTTAAATTGCAAACTTTAAAATAAATAAAAATATTTTTTTTTTATTAATAATTATTGTGCCTGTAATTGTTATATAGGTAGTATATTTTATTAGAATACAAAAAATCCACTTATAATTCTGAATGGCCGTCTACATAAACATAAATTTTTGCCCTGAAAAAAAAAACAGAAGATAAATATTCGAAAGTGTGAAATAACGAATGTGCTAAAATCGATATTATCAAAGTTTCTAATAAAGACATAAAAATATTATATCAACCTTAGGACAAAGGTAGGTAGGTAAGTACGGTACTTTGTAAGTTAGAGAAGAAAAAACAAAATATTAGAAAATAATTCTTAATGTTCATTGAGATATACATAATATGGAGACGACACCGCCTACATAGGCCATATGGCTTAACTTTTTTATTTGTTTTAAAGTGAAACGCATCAAATATGCCTTTCGTGGTGTCTCCTCCATACGTAGTAATATCATCTCAATGAATTTATATTTTTTTGGTTTTTATGGCATTCAAATGCTTTATAAAGTCGAGTCCCGCCTCGTGATCGATTTTTTTGTATTCCTTATAAATTTATATCATCTCAATATTAGTGATAATTAAATAAATAGTATTTTGATTGTTAGTCATGCGTTTTTGCCCATTGGGATACTATTACTACGTATGGAGACGACACAGCCTACATCACTTTAGTTCCGCTCAACATAGGTCAAATGGCCTCTCTGCACTCATTCGCTTTAGCGCGATGGTCGTGTTCATGTCTTGTTTGTTATAAAGCAAAAAATCATGAAACTTATCAAATATGCCCTCGAGTGTGTTACGATATTGCAGTAATAATTCAAGTAATGCGGCAAAATGCAAAGAAATTTGATATGAAAGATGTTTATTTATTAGATTAATTATATTTTTTTTTGTTACATTGATTGTTCTTAATTGATAATAGGCAGAATATTTACGAAGTTTCGCCTCTATGGCGGTGAGTCGATGACATCGCTTAATCTATGACTCACTAGCCGCCCCGCGCCGCCGCCGCGGCCGCGCTTGGCGCACAGATTTTCTTCGTGGTGTCTCCTCTATACGTAGTAATAAAACTCAATGTTTCTGCAACGTTTCTGCGTATGTTAAGGAGTTACACCTACTATAAAATTTTCTTCAAATAGTTTTAAAATCAAAATCAGTTAATCTATATTTTATATTGACGTGCTTGACCCCGAATGAAGAACAAATACCTACCTCTATTACGATCTACATACTACGCAATTACAAATTACAAGCAAAATACGTATAATTGACTTGAATATAGTTAGGTATTCATGAATTATAGGTTCAAAGGTGTCAATCATTACCCCGAGCATAACAGTTGCGTGTTAATGTTTTTGCTGCAAAAAAAATAATTAAAAACTACTACCTACCTACTTGTCTGTTTTTGGATACAAAATGCACAGATTATAATATTGTAACATATGCAAAAATTATTTATTGCCTAATAAAATAAAATAAAATGATCACGTTGTATGTAATAAAATACCCAATACCCATATAATATGTTTTGTGTATTATTGTATGGATAAGGTTGGGTGGATTATTTTAAAACGCTTATTTTTATAATGATATACCTACATAATGTTTCTTTTATTCTTTGACTGGGTCTCTGAACTCTGAAAATCCATCCATTCTTAAAATATGAATTGTTGAATTTTTTCATTTTCATTACTGCATTTTTTCATTTATGGAATATAAATAATTAATTTATTCGTGTGTATATTTCACATCAATTTATATAAAACTAGCTTCCGCCCGCGACTCCGTCCGCGCGGATGTCGGTCTTCGCGTGGATGGTTTATATTTTCTCCATTTTGAGTAACTCTGAAAATGATATCTTATAAATACATATCTATTGGACCCAAATACGGCTAGGCTTATAATAATATGCAACGTGTGTTCGCGGTTCTACGGAACAACGTCTATGGATAAAACTGAAAAATTAAGATTATTTTTTTTCTACGTATTTTTTCAGGATAAAAAGTATCCTATTTTACGCCCAGGATAATAAGGTATAATTATACCAAGTTTCATCGAAATCGAACCGGTAGTTTTCACGTGATGTCTTCACATACAGACAGACAGACAGACAGACAGACAGACAGACAGACAGACAGACAAAAAATTTTTTAATCACATATTTGGGTTTGGTATCGATCCAGTAACACCCCCTGCTATTTATTTTTTCAATATTTTCAATGTACAGAATTGACCCTTCTACAGATTTATTATATGTATAGATGTTCTGTAAAAACTTACTGAATCGTTTCTTTATGTCTACTTCTCCTAGCTTGAAACTATGTAGGTAGATAGTACATCTACATAGTTTCAAATCTAGAAATCTGTTCATTCAAACCCATCGTCGAGTATTCTTCCTAGGGCTGATTTTTCAATCCTTGGTTAAATTTTATTCGTCGAATACCATTTCAAAAATATATTCAATTGTCTGTACCTATTTGACAGTTTATTTATTTATTTATTTATTTATTTACTCTTTATTGTACCACAGTCTTATAAAATAAAAGTACAACAAAACCATTCAAAATGTACAAATGGCGGCCTTATGGCTCTAAGCCAGTTTACAGGTAGGTAACACTTTAAAATGTTCGTGTAATACTTTTTTGGACTGATAAATTTTAATCAAGGATTGAAAATCGGTGCCTAATGTAAATACAGCCCTGAATGGTAGGACGGAAAACTGTTAATAAAAAAAAATGTGATTTGTATTGATTTTGCTTGGTATCTGGAATCTTAAATAAGAAATGTAGACATCATTGTAGCGTAAAATGAACCCTTAATCATGTGTCAAATACATGTAATAGTGCTAATCTTAGCTAATTTTCTTGAATGTGGGATTGTGGATACAATTAATGACTTTCATATTTATGGCATTTTAAAATTTAAGCGCCTGTAGAAATTGATAGGCAAGTATTCGAAATCGAATGGTTAATATATTTTTATGGAAGGCGATTACAATGTAAAAAATTAAAAGCAATGTTATTTTAATTTGTCCTGAATTCAAATGAAATGTATAATCCTTACCTGATCTATAGGGAATGAAAATATTTAGTGTCATTAGTACTTATGGAAATTTTTATGAAAACCCATTTTTAGGCTTCTCTTATACTTTTGTATTCCTATATATCTAGTCTCGAGAGAAAAACTTACTTAATTGTTAAAATACTTCATTGTCTGTTCCTCGTCTTCATTATTTCTATTCATTTAATGCTTACCTACTTATAGAAAACTCATGAATTTTCCAAATCAATTTTTAATTTCTCATTCAATACCATGGTTTGTAACCATTATAACATTTAAAAACAAACATTTTATTGTACAACTATAAAATCATAGTAACATAATGTTAATAAAACTAAATAAATAAAAATTTAACAAACACAAATAACAATCAAAACCAAAGTAAATTCGTAGTTGTGATTATCGTTACTGTTTCTCAAATAAGTAGGTTAAACAGCAGAAAGTCACGTATAACTTTTGAATCACATAATTAATGTCATATCAATATTTTATAATCATTTTATAAGATTAATAAGATCAGTGATAAGGCTTCTCTCTACTATATAATATTTATTTGAGGATGAATCTCAATTGATATTTTAATTCGAATGTAACGACTAGTGAAATGTGGAAGTGTGTGGGTTTAATGCTCTTTATAGGGCAATGGATCATAGTGAGTACCTACACAATTTTAGTGTTCTAGTGCTTTTTCATACCAAACTTTATTAATATTTTGTGTGTCAACTAGTATACAAACCCTGTCTCTTTTAAATCAATATTTATCATTGTATTCATTAAAATTACATCAATTTCATTGTATTTTTATATGAATTAAATAAAAATAACAACTAATAATACCTCCAAATAAGATTTTTAACACTGTGATAATCACGTGATAATTTATGTCTGATATCTTTTCTCATCACATTGACATCGTATTTATACTATTTGAATAGATTTTTACAAATTATTTATTAAAATACTTTACGATAAGTTTGACTTCAAAACTACTGTAAACTTCGATCTCTATCTACTTATAATTCCATCATTAAGTAAATCATTACCTACATTTTAGATTTTTGTTCTATTCTTAAAGGTAACCTCAGACCCAGTGACCAATGAAGATGAAATTTCACGATATGCCCGAAAGGCGGGTGATTGCTGCCCATGTCCAGAGTCCACCTCACGACACAGTGACATAGAACATAGTGCTTCTGAAAATGTGAACGTCATGACCTGCCCTTGTAACTCACGAAATTCTGATTCAGACACAGCACCATCTATTTTGTCTCCAAGCACTGTCCAATCTTTTACAAGGTAATGTTTTAAAATCTGATTGTATAATCTTTAGAAGCGAATGTTTCATTGATTATTATTGGCTTATTTTTTACCGTACAGATTTTATACATAAGTAATCCTTATAATGAAAATACATAAATGAATTACCTTTTAATTTACAATCTTAATTTTACAGACAATCTGAACAAAATGGAGAATCAAAGCCAATACTAGAACCAGAAGGTGATCTTGCTCCGTCTATGTTAGAAACTGTTCGCGAAGATACTGAAGAAGAGCATCAAGAAGCAATATCTCGAGATGCAGGAAGAAGTGTAATACAAAGCGTTGACCGCAATGCGTTGATTGATGATGAAGTTAGTCAAGCAAACGCACGCGAAAATATTGACATGGATACTGTACCGGAAGCATCTAATAATCAAGAAAGAAGATGTGTTTCTCCTTCGTCTGATGATTATCGATTAACCAACAGGGATTCTTTGTCTAGTGTATTAGATATGAATTATGCACCAAGTAACTTATATAATAACTTACACTTACCCGAAGAACTAACTTTTCCTGTGACTCCTGTTCAAGAGCTTTCATTTTCACCTAGTGATATTCAAAATCGTTTCTTGCCACTTAATGGATTGAATCCTTTTGCAAGAAGGGCAGGGCTGCCCGCACTTTATACAAGACCATTATTAACTGCACAAAGTCCTATAGATTTAAATAATCTTTTGAATTTAAGAAATGTAGAACTTGTTCCTCCACGAAGAGTTGCAATTGCGAGAGAACCTGAAGAGCCTGAAGAAATTTCTTATAATATTATGAACAATCGCAATTTTGAACCTGCTACGGATTCAAGCATTAATGTTGTAAACAAAACTCCAAAAATTTCAAACACTAATGATAACTTCGATTGTGGACCTCATGGAAGCGAATCTTCAATTCCAAATCATTCCGGGAACTCTCTTAGAATGACTGATCATTCGACGGATCAAAATCGAAACATTTTCAATATATTAACGTCACCAAATCAGTCAAATAAGGAGAAATATGTAAGTCCTGATATATCAATAAGGGATAACGTATTAAAAACATTGGAAGACTTCAGGCAAGCCAATACCATGATGCATGATAATTTACGATCTAGTTTGGACAATGTATTAAAACCGGAAAATCGAGAACCTTCAAATTATTTTAAAGAGGACCGTTCAAGTAATTCTTTTAAAACTATTGCAAGCATGGAAGATTTACATGACAAGATGCTTTTTAATAATCACGAAGTCATTAAAACAATGGATAAATCGAATAACAATTTAAATAACATGAATATAAACCAAAAAAAGTGGGTAAATGACGAGGAGAACATGCGAACACCTACAAAATTCGATGACAGGAATGGTGATTTTGAAAGGGATTCTTCAAATCTGGAAACATGTGTCATACATGACCGTTCAAATAAAAGTCCGCAACATTTTTATACTCAAAATAATGAAATGAGAACAGCAGCTAGCGAGCCCAACTACGCACATCAATATTCACATGATATTAAAAATTTTCGGAATTCTTTCAGCAATGTAATGTCAAACGATCCTTTAGAGGATATAGATCTTGATATTTTTCAGTATCAACCTGCTTTACACGGCATCAATGGTTTAAAAAATCTTCGATTGCCTCAACTTAATATGAAGTCTTATAAAGCGCAACTTCACGTACCAAATTCATTAAATTTAAAACCTGTTAAACTGCAAAAGACACTAAGAAGAGGTAGTGATATTTTAGGTGCTACTTTATCAATGAAACCACACAAAACAAAAAAGGCATTTGGATTACTTAATAAAAATATGAGATCATCACAAAATGAACCCAGGTCTTTCGGAATTCCAAATATTGAAGATATTCGATCATATTTAGAAAATAGTGCTCCCAATATTTTGAACTTACCTTTCATGAACCTCGGTTCCCATGATGAATGCGGATCGGGAAATATATTAGGTAGCGCAAATGAAAATTTGAGATCATTTGCTGAAAATGCTATAGCTAATGTTCAGGATACTTTAGATAATACGTTCAGAGAAGGTAACATTAGAGATAACCCTCTTATAGGAGATACAATTTTAAACCCTAGTGATGTTATTGAAACAATCACTGAAGCACGTGAGGACGCTAATGATAAATTACGTAATTTTCAATTAGATTTGAATGACAGACTGCAGAGAATTCATCAAAGTTTAATTAGTCAATCAAGAATTCCATCACCATCAATCTTACAACACCGTGAAAGTAAACCATATACTTCCCGCCTCGAACAAGGTAAAATTAAATATAATCCCAATAAAATGTTATCAAATTCTAAGGACAATAAATATGCTTCTACATTTAGATCAGTTACTACTTCACAAAATAGTCCAACTTTTTCATCAATAAGTTCAACTTCTCCAATTAGTCGCCGTACATCAACTAAATCTTTATCTGCAAATAAAGGCAATAACTTTGCGCAACTTGGTCAAAAATTAGACTCAAAACGACCGCTTTCTTTACACGAAAGATTGAATTTAGCTAAAGAAAGCAAAGACATCATTTCATTCACTACGAAGAAACCACCAATACGAGAATCGTTGCAAAAAATTAAACCTTTGTCTGCTCGAAACCCTACAACAGCACTGAAAAAAGAAAACCAACCGGCTCAATCAAGAAGAGTTTCACCTCAAATGAGAGCATCACCGAGAAAACAAATAGGCAGGGAGCCAAAGACATCACCTAGTGAAGTTATATACACAAAAATTCCTTCTACAAGTAGAATGTCACCAAAAGAGTCCTTGTGTGAAGAAAATAATGAACAAACATTAGGCGAATCGTTACAAGTTAAAAGTTCAAGACCGGCTGTAGAGCCAAGACCAAGAAGTTCGGGAAGGAATTCCATCTTGCCAAATATTGCTGAAAATACATTCTTATCCAAAGTAAAAGAAGCTGTGGCGCCGAAACATTTGGAACGTGCGGTTTCAAGGAACAGTAATAATGATACACCTTCCAACTATGATATAGCTCTTTCTGCTTCAGAAATAAAAGGAAAAAGTATCGAACCATCCACAGACATATCTTTTAATTGCAAAATGGTATGTTCAAAATCTTGACATTGTGAATTAAATAAATGTCCAGGTATTCATAATAAATTGTAAATATTATAATTAATGATATACGATTTAAAGAATGTATAGTAATGGTAGGTGTATATCAATGTTGTGATGAGTAAAATTAAACTTGATAAAGAATAAGCTATAAATAAATGTTTAATTTTATTATTTTGTTCACTTTCCAAACCTTCTGAGCAAATTGGCTGTTAATAGGTTACTACCACAATAATTCGATCGAATAATCGATATATGACTATTATCAGAAAAAATTTGTATGAATAATCAAAGGGGCTAGAATATCTTCTAACTCTCGCGCTCATGCGATAGCGATTGCGATTAATGCATTCCCTTGTAGGTAATTGTAAGGAAATAAACTAAAATTGAAACATTGATAAAGTTAAAATATATTATTAGTAGTATAACATGAAAATCCAATCCCACCGAAAATATTTTCATGTAAAATGTTGCCAAGACGAGCCCATATGACTCGCACTGTCAAAAAGTTATCAGATCTCATGTAGAGCCAAGCTTCTAACACTACACGCCCTAACTCTACAAGGCCTAACTTCACAAACTCTACATCTTAGTCAAAATATGTGGCTTGGCCATTTCGCTACATTCACATCGGCGTAAGGTGAAAAATTAATTCACTGTTCATTACTTTTGTGTTATACAATAGTTCTTGTAGTAACGAACGGCCAAGCTCTTTGCTCGTCTTGGCGGGGGCACTACCGTGCCCCCAGAAAGCGCACGACCTATAAAAAGATACTAAATGATATCACCATTTTCAATACCAGTCTCCGCATAGTAAGTACATCTAGAGCTACGTAGTAAAAATAATAATACGATTTAATCAATTAAGTTTTACACAAGCTATCGTGTTTCAACCGAACAGTGATCAAAAACGATTTATGTTTGCCCTCTGATTTTCGATTTTTCATATATAATTGTAAAAATAATATAAAAATCAACTCCCCGGTATGTTTTTAAATATTTAATTGTTTACGCATGATTTTAAAGTATATCATTAATTATAATTGAAATTAAAACAAGACGCGTGTCAATAATGAAAAACAAAAGTGTCGTACATCGTTTTTGATGTATTTTCTCTGTATAAATAAACTAGCTGTGCCCCGCGGTTTTACCGCATTGTTCCGCTCTTATTGGTCTTAGCGCGATGATTTAATATAGCCTTCTTCGATAACTAAATAATTTTTCAAATCGGATCAGTAGTTCCTGAGATTAGCCCGTTCAAACAAACAAACAAAAACTATTTAAACCTGCTTTTCGTAAAAGTTTAATTAATTGCTTACAGGACTTTATGATTCTTTACTTGCTTTACGCCGGCGGCTTCACCCGCGCCCGCTTGGTCAAAAAATCGACCAAATCGGCCCAATAGCTGTTGATGTAGTATGTAGAAGAAGGGACAGAAGGACAGACAGACATACGTTCATATTTACAATATTAGTTAGAATAATAGACTTCCAATAATAAATTATTATGATTCATCTTATATTATTTGTTTAAAATATGAATAACGATAAACTTATATTTTCATTTCCCAAGACAACAATTTAGACTTGATTTACTGAAAATTCGTACTACTTTATTACGTGGTTTAAAGAAACAGAATTATGTTAGTTTATCATACTTGAATCAGTGAACGAAGTTGGTGAACGAACTCATTTATGAATAAATAATATTTAAACTTAAGAATTCTTATTACCAAAATATGAATACGGCTAAATTAACACAGTAGGCACGAAAAATTATAATAAAATTAGCATGGTAATAAAATATTATCGTCTACGTTACTTTACGTAAAGCTCTATGAATATCAATAATTATTTTGAATAATGAAAACATTTTTTTGTGTTGGATAGTGATTATCTATCTACTTTCCAATAATTATTATCCTTTTATCGAAGCTTATGGTCTATTTTACTAATGTCACCGTTGGGGTAATAGGAGCCGGGAAGCAACATAAAATGTTTGAAAGTTAAAAATGAAATACACACAATATAATATTATCATTCTTATAAAGAAAATCTCATAATGATCCTATGATAACTTCTTAAATAAATTCTCATGCCTGGTTTTATTATTTTAACCGCCTTGAATAAAATATTCGCCCGCATTTAGAGATATTATGTATAAATTCATGTAGAGTTTTGCTTCATTATATGTATATTGTATATATATTATATACATCTATTGAAAACATATCAAACCATTGAGAAAATTAGCTAAGCGTTAAAATTTAAATTAAAGCAATGCTATATCTAGTCTGAATTGTCTCACGCTGACGGCACGCGTACCGTCAGCACTGATGACTGAGATAATATCAACTTCTAGGAAGCGTTTTTGAAAGACAAGTAGCTCAACGAGCAGGTTGATCTGCCCCCCTTAGACAAGTGGCTTTCTATTAGCGTAAAGCGCAGCGCTGATAGCTACGCGACGGTTAGCATCGCTCGTAGACCTGCGTAGCGGTCAGCGCTCACGATCGCACAAGCTCCTCTGCTTTCAAGTAGCGCTCTAGTGTCGTGCTGAGCGATGGCCGAGCGGACATCATCAGCGTGTAGAAATTTGTATGTGTGACGTTTCAGTATCAGCACAGTACTGAAACGTCTCGCGCTGACCCTCGGCGCCAGTAAGCTACGCGCCGAGCTGTCAGCGCCGATGATTAGCATGAGACTTAATTCAGTCATAAAGATATAAACCCTATAACTTGGTTTGCCTTATACGTTCACGTTAAAACACTTCGTTCTAAGGATTAAAATTACAGATACATGCGACCATGTTAAAAGTTGTAGACTTGTTCAAAATAACCTGAAATGAATGCACTGAAGTGAACCAAATAAAGCCTCTAGTGGAATGCGAATAAAATATACCTATACATACTGATACATAATTATTTTTATATAATAAATATATTTTCTGACGAGATTGCTTTTTTTCTGATATTAACCGTCATTTTTTCAGTCCTCGCACACGCTAAATGCGACCCTTTGATAAAAAAAAATGTTATAAATATTCATTCCGTTTTATTTACATAAATAATTGCGTCAGGGAATTAAATATTTATATATGTTGGTAATTTAAATTTAAAAAATAAGTAATGCTAATGTCGGGTCTTCACGAATACATTTATAAACAAAAGTAAATAAATAAAAAACACTGAATTTGAATTATAAAAATGCATTTGTTTACTTTGAAAGTTTACGTAATGTGACCATCCGTCTACATTTAGACGAGAATGTTGTTTCTATAGCAAATTAACTATAATAATTATATATTATATAAATATAGATAATTATTATCTATCCCGTTGTCACAATAAGAAAAAAATCGTTCCGCAAATAAAAAGCAACCAATGAAATTTTTATGGTCAACTAGTAATTTTCCTAGCTTTTGTTCTATTTTTTCAGGGTTAAGTGATCGTGTAGTATGAATTATAATTTTTCGTTGTTATAATCCAAATTTATTCATCGCGTCCCACTTGGAAACAAAAAAAAATGGTCACTTGAGCCACGTGCAAGTCATTGATAAGGAAACATATTTTAAGGTGATTACTTTATGTACTTACAAACATTGTCTTCTGACAATGTAAAAATAATATTTTTAATGAAAGTAAAAAAAATAACGAAATGTTTTTATTTTTTATTAAAGGCCGTAAAATGAGCAATAATTCTTCCATTTACAGTATTACAAAATTCTTCATGGATTTTTAGATTACTGATGCAATACCAAATAACCCTAGACTATGTTTATGTGTGTCCGTTTATCTGTCCATAAACACATACTGTGTTAAAATTCATTGGCTTTTCAAACCAATCTATAACGGATCATTAATTCCTACTTCTGTATAAACATGCTAATTAGACCTTCCTGTTCGCTAGGCGTCATACATTTATTAAAAAGTACCTGTCGGCTCTAGTATATAAAATGAACTAATTTTAATAAATAGTTCATAGTCACGTCTGTGGTTTTGTTGAAAATAGTTGCATTTGTTAACGGTACATCGTTGTTAGCAGGTAATTTTAAGAAATACATTATTATATGCTGTGATTGTAAAGGTACTGTTTCTGAAATAGTCTTAAAGAAATCTTAAATTCGCTTAAAAAAGCTTAAATTGAGTTTATCTGTATGTATAGACAACATTCCAATCGTTGAGGTGGATGAGGCTAAAAATTTAGGGCTACTTTTTGACAATAATCTTAATTTTGAAAGCCATGTGCTGGACATTGTTCGTAATTGTTTTTATCGTCTGAAAGTGATTTATAAACTGCGTCTTTTCATAACCACTGACCTTCGTTTACTTTTATGTGAATCGATTGTTTTGTCCAAACTAAATTATTGTATAAATACTTACGGGCCACGCCTTCTTCAGCGATCACAACATTTGATTCATAGAATTCAGAATGCTTGCATTAGATATTGTTTTAATGTCCCACCTAGATCTCACATCACACCTCTAAAATATATGAAAGGTGACAAAAACTATTTATGGCTTGCTTTCTGTTCGACCTCTTGAAGACAAAACGCCCAGCCACATAAGCTTCTCAAATAAGTAATATTTGAGAAGCTTATGTGGCGAAAAGATGGTGGTCGTAACCCAGTAAGACTTGGAACCAACATTTTCTCTGTACCAAAACACAGAACTATCAAGTACTGTGCAACAAAATGTTGGAACGACATTCCTCCACCCATGCGCAACATTTGTAGCAAATTAAGATTTAAAACTGTTTATCGGGACCACCTTTCAGGTATCCAAAAATCTAATCTATAATTTTCAATAGTTTTTCTAATATTTATTCATTTATTTTCCTCATTTGCACAGTCCTGTCTCTGCCGTGAACCTATAGTATCGTGTTATCTATTTTTTGATATTGTGTATTGCTATTTATTGATATTATAATATACCTTCTAATATTATTTCATTATTTTTCCTTTATCTCCTCCCTATATTTTTAACATTATTTATTAATTGTTTATTTATTTAACTTTATTTAATTTTCTGCCCTCTAGAGGCTTTGACAGAATATCAGCGTCGGGGTTTTTCAATCCCGACATTCATGCTGAGCCAAGGCCTGTTTGTAGAACACTGTGCACATTAAATGTATCCGTTTCTTTTAATATACTGTGTTGTTTTGTTTATGTTAATTGATTTTATGTTTTGTGTTTGTTTTTTTTTGTGTTCTATGAATAAACGAGTTATCTATCTATCTATCTAAATGTCCCTAATTTCGCTTTATGGACTTTCTACGATAAGTACCTAAGCAAAGCCTTGCAACGAAAATTTCGGTTTCCTCACGATGCTTTCATACACCGTTTAGAGCAGTAGTGATATTTAATATGTAGATAATGTATATATAGAAAAATCAATTTATTTCCTACACGCTCGCCTGGTTTCGAACCCCCGTCTGCACCACCACTACACAATAACAGACAAGAGTCACTTTCGCATTTGCATACATTTTAGGATTGTGGACTTTATTTTCTTTCTTGTAAGACATTTTTTTAATATAACCTTATTTTTAAGTATTTAAGACTAGCTGCTCCGTGCGGTTTCATCCCCGTGGCTCCACTTCACTTGATGATATATACCCTATAGCCTTCCTCGATAAATGAGCTATCTAACACACGAAAGAATTTTTCAAATCGGTCCAGTAGTTCCCGAGATTAGCGCGTTCAAACAAACAAACAAACTCTTCAGCTTTATAATATTAGTATAGATGTGGTATGAGACATTTTGTCCGCAACCGCTAACCTTTGTGTTCATTTCAACTTAATTCACAAAAAAATAGTTTACGATGAAAAAATCATAAAATCGAAGATAATTAAAAATTACGAGAATTTAAAATGTATAAATCAAGGAAATGGTACATAAAATACTATCTAATATTTTAGAGGGTAATTACAAACAGAGAAGAAGTCACGTGCAGAAAACTAGTAAAATTAGTAACAAATAAGAGTCAAATAACCACGAAGGTCGTTTGAGGGAAACAGCTAGTCGTACATAAATTACATAAATTTTATTTTTCCATACATTATTAAAATTTACGAAAACAAAATTAAAATGCGACAGGGCAAAAATCGTCATGATTTTATATTCCTAATATTAGCATTAAGATTATTCAATATTCATATTTACAGAAAAGTGTTGAAATATTCTGAAAAATATGAACATACATATTTTTACATAATATAAATGAATTTTTACCTCATTAATATTTCAGGTGACATGGCGCCTAAACCGCAAGAAGTGTCGGGTGAGGGAACAAAATGCGCCGACAAATCTGGAGACAGGGTCGTCATCTCGGGAATGGCGGGCCTTTACCCTGACTCGCATAATGTCAAGCAGTATCGCGATATTCTTTATAACAAGGTTTGTTCAGTTGCTATATTTTCGCCCGCGGCTTCGCCCACGCAGTCATAAAAAATTCGCAATGTTCCCGTTCCCGTGGGATTTCCGGGATTGCGTCATTTTCCCGGGATAAAAGTAGGCTTTCTCGGGTATCTCCATACCAAATTTCATGAAAATTGGTTCAGTAGTTTAGGCGTGATTGAGTAACAGATAGAGTTACTATCGCATTGTATGGATTAAATTTTAAAATCAAACATTTATTTATTTAAGACTAGCTTTCGACGCGCAGCTTCGCCCGCGCAGTCAAAGAAAAACCCGCATAGTTCCCGTTCCCGTGGGGTTTCCAGGATAAAAACTATCGTATTTCCCGGGGTTAAAAGTAGCCTATGTCCTTTCTTGGGTATCAAAATATCTCTATACCAAATTTCATGCAAATTGGTTACTGAATTAAGGCGTGATTGAGTAACAGACAGACAGACAGAGTTACTTTCGCATGTATAATAATATTAAGTATGGATTCGATGTTAACATTTACCACTAAAATATGCAGACAATTTGTTTTATTAACAGGGGTAGTATGCAGCTCTGAGGTTTGATTATAGCCATTTTATAGAATAAATGATTAATCTATTCTTTAAAATCTCAAATGGACCGATTGAACATCTTGAAAATGTATTCAAATAACATTTCTCTTTAATTGTTTTTATTTTTTTTTTCCACATCGCATTTATGCGTTTAGGCACCTAAGGTACCTAATATTGCAACAGGATACATTTGATTTCAGTTTAAGTAGCATCTTAAGTGAACTTCAATAAAGTAACTTTTCCAATAAACAGGTCAACCCAATGGCGAAAGCTCGTTGGGAGTACAACCACCCGGAGGTAGCTCAATATATAGGAAAAGTACCAGAGCTGCAGTATTTCGACGCGCAATTCTTCAAAGTGCACTATCGCCTCGGAAACTCCATGGACTCCATGGCGAGGAAGATTCTCGAACAAGCCTTCGATGCTATTTATGATGCAGGTTAAAAAACCTTTAAAATTGATTTAAATCAGTTTTCAAATATTTTGTCATCTCTCTGTACCATGTTTTAAGCAAATAAATATTATTTTATTTTTTATTTTATTTATTTTCAATAGCTAAGTTCAATAGTTAGAGATACTTAAATTATTTTATATAATTTCCAAATAATAATGAATCTTCGATGGATTGCGATTCACGAGTAATTTTTCTTCAGGAAAAATATAAGATATCTATAGAACTTCCAAAGTAATTATTCAACTAAAAATAAACACTTATAGGTGTGAGTCCGGAGCAATTGTCTGGAACTAAAGTTGGAGTCTACGTTGGTACTTGTTTCTCGGAAACGGAAAAGTCTTGCTTCTACGTTGCTACCTCGAGAACAGGCTTCGGTATTGCAGGGTAAGTAATGTTAACCCATACAATCAGTTACTATTAATAATTTATTTAAACTTAAACGACTCTTTATTTAAAACTAGCTTCCGCCCGCGACTCCGTCCGCGCGGATGTCGGTCTTCGCGTGGATGGTTTATTTCTCCATTTTGAGTAACTCTGACAATGACATCTTATAAATATCTATTGGACCCAAATACGGCTAGGCCTATAATAATACGCAACGTGTGTTCGCGGTTCTACAGAACAACGTCTATGGATAAAACTAAAAAATTAAGATTAAATTTTTTTCTGCGTATTTTTCCAGGATAAAAAGTATCCTATTTTACGCCCAGGATAATAAGGTATAATTTTACCAAGTTTCATCGAAATCGAACCGTTAGTTTTCACGTGATGCCTGCACATACAGACAGACAGACAGACAGACAGACAGACAAAATTTTTTATAATTACATAATTGGGTTTGGTATCGATCCAGTAACACCCCCTGCTATTTATTTTTTCAATATTTTCAATGTACAGAATTGACCCTTCTACAGATTTATTATTTGTATAGATTTGAGCTAATTCGTCGATATAAATGATTATTCTTCTTTCAGATGCAGTAAAACAATGTTCGCCAATCGAATTTCCTACTGGTTAAACGCGAAGGGACCCTCGATGTCTGTAGACCAGGCCTGCTGCAGTTCTACAGTCGCTTTAGATTTAGCTTACCAGGCTATCATGCATGGGGAAATTGATTCTGCCATCGTTGGAGGAGCAAGTCTCTGCTTGCATCCACAGTCATCTGTGCATTATGGACGGTAAGATATTATCTAAATCAGACCTGTAAATTGAAATAAATTATCATATAAAGTAAAAAGATTGTATTACATCATAAAAATTTAATTCTTGAATATATTTTCAGAATCATGCCCATAAGTAAAGATGGCAAAACAAAATCGTTTGATAAAAACGCTAGTGGTTGTGCGAGATCTGAAGCCATCAATGTTCTGTTCCTTCAAAAGGCTAAAGATGCATTGAGGTAAGGTATTATGAATGTTCGTATTCGGAATTGATGACTAAAGATAGTTTCAAATGAAGATAGACAATTTTATGGGTTTTGTTTGTTTTATGAGCCCTCTTCACAATGGGAAGCGCAGGGCGAGTAGAGGCAATCACGATAGTGTAGAGGGCTTAAATATCTATGATCGGTTGTCCATCTGTCCATTTATTCATAATCTACGCAAACTTCGACGATCATTTGTTGGGGCAACGCAAATAGAGAAGAAGGCCCTTGCTGAGCGTGCTATGTATTTTTATATTTCGATTTTCAAATGTTCATTCTTGTCAAAATATGACGTCACTTATTATATCTTTACCGCTTGCTTTACCGTTAATGAAATTACCTATTACAATGTCGATATCACAGGATCTATGCTGAAGTGGTACACGTAAAATGCGAATTCAGCGGTTTAATTGATGGCGAACATGGACCTAAGTATGGCTTTTACCGGGAACCTAATGACATAGCGGCGTTTTTGAAAAACTTTTACAAAGAAGCCAATGTGCCTCCTCAAGCTGTCGAATACGTGGAAGCGGTTGGTTCTGGTGAGATTTTTTCCTGATTTATTGTTTTTTTTTTTCTTTTGATATAGATATAAAATATTCAATCAAATACTTCATTCATTCATAAGTTGGTTATGAAACATAGTTTTTTTAGTATTATTTAATAATTCAATATTTCTTTAAACAGCTACCCCAGAAGCAGATAAATCAGAATTAGATGCTTTTGGGAAAGTATTTTGTGAAAATCGAGACGATCCCCTATTTGTTGGAAGCGTGATGTCTAACATTGGTTATGGAGAGGCAGCGTCTGGAGTGTCTGCTTTAACTAAAGTAAGTGCTTCTTTTAATGATTAAAAAAACATCTACTACTAGTCGTTATACGGTCATGTGAAGTAAATTAATTAATAATTATAAATAAACCTTCAAAACTTTCCATTTTAGGTTCTTCTGGGTTATGAAAATGGTCAAATGGCAGCCAATCTGAACTGTGATAACCTAAGAAACGACGTGGATGCACTACGTAAGGGCAAAATACGTATTGTGACTGAACACCAATCCTTTGGAGGTGGTTATACCGCTGTCAATGGACTCTCAGTGACTGGTGTTAACGCTCATATATTACTACGTGGCCATAATAAACCTAAGGTAGTACTTTTTGTTTTGAACATTTACTTCCTATATAACTAGACTTTATAGTAAAGAAAGTATTTGAATAGAATACACAATTTAAACATTTATAGCCAAACGTAGTATTTGTAGTATCGACCAGACGAAAAAATGACCTATTGACGAAATGTAATATTAAATTTGCTACTTTATTTTCAGGACTTAAACCGTTACAAGACCAATATACCTCATCTAGTAACCATATCAGGCAGACAACAATCTGCAGTAGAAAAGATTTTAGAGGACTTGAAGAGCCGCCCCATTGATCCAGAGGAACTTGCACTTTTCCATAACATCCATCAAACTAGAATCAGCGGTCACTTGGGAAGAGGATTCATTGTATTAGGTTAGCGCTTTATTCATTTGATGCATTCTTTTTTAACGATTAACTTGAGGGTCAATTAAATTTCCATATTTTAATATAGGTCAACATTGCACAGTTAAAAGTTTGTTTTACATTTGCATTAAATAGATAGGTTAGTAAGGTCGAAATGCATCCGATTTGTGTCTATGGAAGCAAACGTTAAAAATGATAATTCCTTACCTTGATTTATTGTAATGGGAATTGTACTATGCAAGTTCTGAAACATGAAGCAAAAGATAGGAACCGAGAACTAAATTGGATTATAACGATATGTACATTTGAAAATTTCAGATACTGATGAAAATAATCAGACAATAAGCGTCAGCCAAAAAGCTAATTACTTCGATGACGCGGCTCGTCCGCTGTGGTTCGTGTACAGCGGGATGGGCTCGCAGTGGCCCGAGATGGGGAAGCAGCTCATGCGCATACCCGTGTTTGCTGCAGCTATTGAACGGTATTACTTACGTTATCAATAAGATGTATCAATTTTGCAAAGGAGAATGCCCATTTTTGGTACTGGTTTTTCTCATGCATCAAGACAACAATACTATTAAAAAAAATCTCGGCAATTTAGAGGAATTCTTACCATCGGAAAATATATTTTGAACAGGGAATGTTTTGTAAAATCTAATAAGACATGTAATTGTTTAGATCCGTTATTATAGATTTAGTGTCAAATATCGTTTACATTTTTGGTACAGGTTTTTCTCATGCATCAAGATAACAATACTATTAAAAAAAATCTCGGCAATTTAAAGGCCTTCTTACTATCGGAAAATATTATATTATTTTGATCAGGGAATGTTTTTTAAAATCTAATAAGACATGTAATTGTTTAGATCCGTTACCATAGATTTAGTATCCATTACCGGTTACCACGGTAACCAAGCTGTAACTATTATGACATTTACTATGGTAAAATATAGCTAAATGTATTAATATCGATTATTGTTTTCACAGATTGTTTTTATTGAATTACAAAAAATCAATTAACATAAAATCACTCTGTAAGGGCGTATTCAGAAAGAAAGCTTGAAACTTATAAGCGCTTATCGGCGCTTGTCATGTTCATATATTTTCCTGCGCGGGTTACCAGCGCTGACAAGCGCCTATAAGCGCTTATAAGCGCTTATAAGTTTCAAGCTTTCTTTCTGAATACGCCCTATGGTATTGTTTATACACTGTAGGTTGTTTTAACATATATAGTGAAGTAAAATAATATAAATATATATAAATAAATAAATAAAAATAAATAAAATCTTTATTTTGCTTTAAACATGGTATTCAATGGTGATACAATTATATTAATAAAGCACAAACATGTTCAGCCAATACAAGCATGCAAAAATAATTAGGTACCATAAAGGAGTTAATGGTCTGTTCGGGTTGAACTTTCCATGAACTCCTTTATGGTATAGAAGTTTTTTTCATTAAGCCAAATAAGAAGATGTTTTCTAAATTTATAATCATTACACGTCTTTAAGTTATTTGGCAGATGATTGAATATTTTAACGGCCATCCCCACGCAACTTTCCCTGTATTTGACGATACGAGGGTTCTCTCGTAAAATTAATTTATTCGGATCCCTTCGTGATCTCGAGTTTAGTTGAGAGGATGTTTTAAACAAACTGCTATTTCTAAAAACAAACATACACAGTTCAAAAATATATAAACAAGGTAGTGGTAATAAACCAAGCTTTTTAAATAAAAAAATATTATTATGACATAGCTTGGTAGACAACCAGTTATTTCTTATTTGTTTCTTTCTTCGAATATGTAGTGAAAAAATGATTCAAACAACAACAACAACAATATGTAAACCGAATAAAAACTCTATTGGCATTTTTTATTTAAATATATATTTAGGTTTTCTTGAAATCCGTCCCGGAAGATTTCTGGTGCCTACCTACACTAGCCGATGAACAGATAGAATTTGTCTGAAAGCATAAGCTCTACGCATAGATTAAATATGTTAAACGAAAAATAACCTTCAGACGAAAAAATACTACCTAAATCACGCATAAACCTAACTAAATCGGGTTTATTTAAGTTTTGAGGTTAATTCAAATTTTTCTCAATATCTTGAAAACCCCTGTTTTTATCACAAAAAAATCAATTGGTAAAAATCTTTTGAATATCGAAGAACCCTCCAAAATCACTCTGGCATTGACGCAACACTATACTGTGGTCCATACTTTCATGGGCATTCTCCTTTAAATAGGATGTGCAGGAATTTCAATACGACGTAATTCATAGCAAATACATATTTCTGAATTAAGCAAAATCTCGAAACTGAAAAATTATGCCAGGTTTGGACATAATGTTTTTTGATCGAATATTATTAACTCTGTATATTACTCATAGCATAATGTTCTACCACTAAAACACCTGCATATTTTATTCAACGTGAAAAATATAAAACTTTGACAGCTGTCGCAAAGTATTGGAGCCAAAGGGTGTGGATATAATCCATATAATCACTGCACCAGACAAGACGATATTCGACAATATCTTACATTCGTTTGTTGGAATTGCCGCAGTACAAATTGGGCTCACTGATGTACTTACAGAATTGGGAATTATACCTGATAAAATTATCGGTAAGTGAGGAAATAAATGCTTTTCAAATAGGTAGCAGTTTAAGGTCTCCCAATATACAAAAAGTAAATAAAAAAACCATGTGTTCAAGACTAAATGAAAGTGCGAATTAAGATGATAAGCATTTCTTAAAATGATTCAAAGATGCACACAGATGTTTATTTATGATTAAATAAATAATAAAATATATGTATTTAAAACACAGGTCACAGTGTAGGCGAGTTAGGATGTGCGTACGCAGACGGTTGCCTCACAGCGGAAGAGATGATTCTCTCTGCGTACAGCCGCGGGCTCGTGTCTGTACAGACACCGTTTATACGAGGCTCTATGGCTGCAGTTGGAATTGGTTACCAACAGGTGTGATATGTTGTTTAGTTTAAGTAAAACTTCTTAATTAGATAGGGGTAAAATTAATATCAGTTAAAAAAACAATATATTCCACCATTTCTCAAGTAATTTACACTGTCTTTCACAAACATACCTGACATACGTATTATTTAAAGACGATGACGATGATGATGTCCATACGTATTATGTAAACGACTTACGTAGGACAAAAATGTTCAGTATATTTTTTTTTCAGATTTCCAAAATGTGTCCACCTGAAATCGAAGTGGCTTGTCACAACAGCTCCGAATCGTCAACTATCTCAGGACCAGCGGACATCATGAAGGAGTTCGTTGAGAGCCTAACTGCGAAGGGCATATTTGCTAAGGAAGTTCCGTGCTCCAACATCGCATATCACTCAAGATATATTGCTGATGCAGGTATGGATACGAATGTCAAATGATTCAAATTGTCCAATATTGAACACTAATTGATGGTATCTTGGCATAAACTATAGTTACTGACAACTGCCTCAATCTAACCTTTTATCATAAACATTTGAACATTTCCTTTCTTTCTTTCAGTTTTATATTTTATATTTCCATTATACTTATTATCTTTGCATAGGACCTGGCCTTTTGCATTACTTGAGCGAAGTCATAAAGACGCCACGACTGCGCACCGAACGCTGGGTATCAACATCCATTCCTGAAGAACGATGGGAAGAGCCACTTGCAAAGTACTCCTCAGCGGAATATCACACCAATAACTTGCTCGTAAGTTTCCTATTACGTTCTTTTTCTTTCAGAACGCCATAAATATCAAACCCTACAACAATATTTATTATATGGGTATGGGTACCACCTTGATAGACAGAAAACGCACATAAAAAAGAATTCAAGATCTTTTTTGCTCCGTTTATTGCCTTTTTCAAGAATTAACCAAAATTAAAAGTTAACAGAATATTTATACAGACATTTATTCACTCCAGAACCCAGTTCTATTCGAAGAGTCATCTCACCACATACCAAAGAATGCAGTACTCGTCGAAGTAGCACCACACGGTCTCCTGCAAGCAATTCTCAAACGCTCTTTACCTAACTGTACAAATATACCACTCACCCGCCGAGGCCATGCCGATAATGTGAAGCATTTGCTGGAAGCTATTGGAAAGTAAGTCAGTTAGATGTGTCCAAGAATCCTGAATATTCTGAGAAATAATAAAATCTGAATAGGAATCGTCTGCTTTAATATGCGCTAATCTGCATATCATTAAACCTCTATATACCTCTCTAGTACCTATACTTAAGACTTTATTTATTTATTGAAGTGTATAAAACGAATTAAATATCTAGCTTACTACCTTTATTTTTTCAGTTTGTACATGGAAGGGTACAATCCAAAGATACAAGCCCTGTACCCAAAAGTAGAATTCCCTGTATCTACTGGAACACCGATGTTGGGACACCTGGTGGAATGGGCCCATACAGAAAAATGGTAAAAGATTTCTTTGCTTAACTAAAAACAGTTTTCATTATATTAGATAAAACTATTAATTGTATATGCTACTTTTGGTGCTTTAATATGTTTTGATCGGTGTTGTTGTTGTTGTGTTTCTGCAATTATACTATTTCATTTATAGGAATCTACCTCTATACGTATCTGCGCATAGAAAGATGGCAGCGGCCTGCAAATTTGTTCTATCCATACACGATGATGAACACAGCTATTTACGTGGACACATCATCAACGGTAAGACAAACGAACCTGCATTTCCTCTAGGGAAAATAATGATTTCCTATTTTTAGAAAAGAACATAAAAACACGACTATTAACACATTGCGTCCGTGATAGTTTTCCCTATAATGTTTTTACATTATGATGATTTGATTATTCTGTTTATTCCTTCTGCGAATACTGTAGTAAAAAATATTATTAAGCTATTGCATAGCTTCTATCGCGGGCCTTGAGCGCGGGGACCGAATTGAGAAATTCCGTAACGAGTTCCGAGATGTGGCTTGAAGGCATAGCATGCAATAGCTTTACCGCGGCAGTCCCCGAGTGCCACACGTCTTTTTTTATCAGGAACGAACTACTACCCATTCTCTGCTGCCCTGGTAGCGGTGTGGGACACTCTAGCGATGAGTTTGGGACAGAACAAGAAGAGTATATCGGTTCAGTTCCAGAACATTCAGTTTTTGGCCCAGCCTTTGTTACACAACAGAAGACAACTACGGTTGAATGTAGCACTGCACAGAGGCACTGGCAAATTTGAGGTAACTATAGTGTTATTACATTGAATACAGTGTGATTAACTATTAATAGCAAACGTAACAAACAATTCATAAATCACCTACTTTATCTATTTAGTTGCAGAACCGACAAATATTTTTCTACCAGGACATCCTAATCATTTGGGAGTATAAATATATTTTTAAGACACATTATTACAATACAGAGTGCAAAAGAAAATTATATAATTCTTAAAATTATTACAAATGAAAATAATTATTATTACTTATTAATGAATTCCATTGTAAGCTGGAGAAACAAGTTTGTTAAAAACGATTTTACCAATTTACAGGTTACCAATGAAAGTATGGCTGTCGTTACTGGAAGTATTCAAATAATCGAAAAGGGCGATAACCATCGACTATTCAAGCTTGACGTTGAACACAAAGAACCATTGACTCTCCAGAGAGAAGATGTCTATAAATTGCTTTATACCCGCGATTACCACTACAGGTATATAAGGAACGAATAAAAGACAGATATAAAACATGTTATTATTGTTATAGATATATCTACTATATAAAAATAAGTCGGGTTTTCCTTCCTGACGCTATAACTCTTAAATGCATGAACCGATTTCCACGGTTTAGCATTCATTGGAAAGGTCTCGGGCTCCGTGAGGTTTATAGCAAAGAAAAGGTGTCTCTGGTGGCGAAACGGAGTTCGCCCGGTTTGCTAGTATGTTATAGAATAATAGAAAACAACAAAACTAAAAAATCTTAAACCAGAGAAATACCTTGTTTCCCTATTTTACTTAATGCATGTTAGCTTATCCAAGTTAATGGAAGTTTCATAAGTTTCAGCATTCTGGACCCATTTTCCTAACAAAAAATTGATATGATGTAAATTTCAGGGATGATTTCCGAAGCATCAATGCAGTTAACGAGTCGTTAACTGAAGCTAAAATATCTTGGAACAATAATTGGGTGACCTTGATTGATGGCATATTACAATTGAATGCATTACGAGTATCAAATACCACCATATCTCATCTAGACTCTATGAGGAGGTTGAACATTAATATTGACGAGCATAGGGTATATCAAGGCAGCAAAGATCTAACGGCCGATGTGTTTGAACTTTACGACTGTACTAGGTAACATTGGGTTAAATATAGAAAAAACAATATAAATATATATATTTTTTCGTAAAGGAGAATGCCCATGAAAGTATGGACCACAGTATAGTGTTGCGTCAATGCCAGAGTGGTTTTGGGGGGTTCTTCGATATTCAAAAGATTTTTACCAATACATTTTTTTGTGATAAAAACAGGGGTTTTCAAGATATTGAGAAAAATGTGAATTAACCTCAAAACTTAAATAAACCCGATTTAGTTAGGTTTATGTGTGATTTAGGTAGTATTTTATTGTCTGAAAGCTATTTTTCGTTTAACATAATATTTAATCTATGCGTAGAGCTTATGCTTTCAGACAAAGTCTATCTGTTCATCGGCTAGTGTAGGTAGGCACCAGAAATCTTCCGGGACGGATTTCAAGAAAACCTAAATATATATTTAAAAAATGCCAATAGAGTTTTTATTCGGTTTGCATATTGTTGTTGTTGTTTGAATCATTTTTTCACTACATATTCGAAGAAAGAAACAAATAAGAAATAACTGGTTACCTTCCAAGCTATCTTACAAGCTATGTCATAATAATATTTTCTTATATATATATTTATATTATTTTACTTCACTATATATATTAAAACAACCTACAGTGTATTTAAAACAATACCTTACAGAGTGATTTTATGTTAATTGATTTTTTGTAATTCAATGAAAATAATATTAGCTATTTACCATAGTAAATGTCATAATATTTACCGCTTGGTTACCGTGGTAACCAGTAATGGATACTAAATCTATGGTAACGGATATAAACAATTACATGTCTTATTAGATTTTACAAAACATTCCCTGTTCAAAATATATTTTCCGATAGTAAGAAGGCCTCTAAATTGCCGAGATTTTTTTTAATAGTATTTTTATCTTGATGCATGAGGAAAAACCTGTAGAAAAAATTTAAACGGTAATGGACACTAAATCTATAATAACGGATCTAAACAATTACATGTCTTATTAGATTTTACAAAACATTCCCTGTTCAAAATATATTTTCCGATGGTAAGAAGGCCTCTAAATTGCCGAGATTTTTTTTAATATATTGTTGTCTTGATGCATGAGAAAAACCAGTACCAAAAATGGGCATTCTCCTTTAAATATGAGATTTTAATCAATAGATTATTTTCAGGTGTGGTGGTGTGCTTATAGAAAACCTAAGATTCTATGATATGCCTTTGATTAAAACGAACAGTATTGCTATCAAGCACTTGAAATTCGTCCCACATATTACAAACAATCAGCTTAATGTAAGTGAAAGTAGATCAAGTTAAATAGTATATTATCTGTTGTCAAATTTTAATTTTACTTAATGATTTTAGGAATCGTCTGCTCTTTATGTACTCCTCCAAATAATTGCTGAAAATGTGAACAAGAATGAACTAAATGCCGTTAAAATTTTCAACAATTCTGAACATGGTGGCTCATTTGACTGGCTTAATGAAACGTTACCCAAAACCACTAATATTAAAGTAAACTTTGTTGAAAATGAAAATATTAATTTCTTGCAAGGAGAAAAGCTTTTGCACGACGTTAACGTAATATTTGTAAACGACTTATCGTGTAATGAAAAGGTAAGAATCTTTCTTTTTATCCCTATATTCTGAATTAATATCCTATCCTGAAATATCTATTTATTTCTAAATATTATTACGATTACAGGTTTGCAAGGAACTTTACAAAATTCTGCCTCCAAATACCTTTTTAATTAATAAAGAATACAGCTCTGGGACTAAAATGCGGCCGTCTTCATTGTACACTGTTATTTGTGACCATGAAATTGGCAATCAGAAAATACAATTGATTAAGTGGCATCCAGAAAACATCGCATCAGGCACAAGTGCCGTTACTGTGAAAACAAAATCAGATTTATTACATCTAAGTTCCGTATTGGATTCTGTACCTTCAAATCAAAGGGTGCTCGTATTTGCTCAATACCCAGCAACGCCTAATTTGGAAAACTTCGTAAATTATTGGAGAAAGGAAGGACGCATTATTAATTTATTTATGATAAACCATGAGTTGAGAGGAGATCAGTTTATAGAAGACTTGCCACAATCCGACTTGGCCATCAATGTTTTGGATCATGTACGTGTTTTTAAGTTACTATCTTAACGTAAAACACATAATATAAATAAACCTCGTTCAAAATTTTGCATGTTCACAGTTAATCAGGATTAATTCAGTTTATGTTTACGTTTTAGGGTATTTGGGGTGGTAAATACTACGTGCCAAGGACAAATTCGTTTAACAAAGGTCATTGCGCTACGTTACAAAGTTTAAAAATTGGAGATATTGAGTCTCTCAAGTGGTTTGAGGCACCTAGAACTTTAGAATCTGGAATAAATGTTCAGGTAAGAGAAACTATTTTTTCCCTTTACTATTTTTTAAAAAACACAGAGGTGTTATAGATTTGACAATTTCTACCATATTATTATACTATAAACCAAGCAAATATTTCGTAGGTTCACTATGCTGGAATTAATGACTTGGATGTTAAAAGAGCCTTCGGTGTAATTCCATTCGGCAAAAACGCTAAGGAAAGCTTCTATGGAATGGACTTCAGTGGCGTGACAGAAAGGTATGCAGAAATTATCTATTAAAGAATGTAAAATCTTCATTAAATTATCCAAGATTTATCTATATATATAAAACTCAAAGGTGACTGATATAGTGATCTATCAACGCACAGCCCAAACCACTGGACGTATCGGGCTGAAATTTGGCATGCAGGTAGATGTCATAACGTAGGCGTCCCCTAAGAAAGGATTTCCCGAAATGCTTGCGGGAACGTTGAAAAACGGGGATGCACGTACAAAGTCGTGGGCGGAAGCTAGTTGTAATATAATAATTGGTGTCATTTTTATCTAAACTGTTTAATCTTTATGTTTTATAAAGGCCACTCTTGAGACACATTAATTTCTCCAATCACATGAGAACTCTATGTATAATTTATTTTATTGCAGTCGTACAAAAGTGATGGGTTTGATCAAAGGTGGATCAGCGAGCAATCAAATCAAAGCCAATCCGAACCTCTTGTGGCCCGTACCAGAACATTGGTCACTCGAAGATGCAGCAACCGTGCCTTTGGCGTACTGTGTAGCTTTGTATGCTTTGGTAAGATCTTTGTTTTCTACTGTGTGATAATCATTATACTTATTATGTTGAGCCAACATCATTTTAAAAAATTTAAGGTGCTATCTACATTTACGCAACACACGTCATTTTAATAATTACAGCATTCAATATTGTTTAGCCAATATTGTACTTAATTCTTTTATTTATGTACATAAGTCTCTGTACGATCAACTACTTGTACTACTACACTTCAATACCAAACAATACTACAATAATTATTGTTTTTATTATCATAGCATGCAAATTAATCTTAATCTAAATATGTAATGCCTGGAAGAGATCGCTGTATTAGCGATAAGGCCGCCTTTTTGTACTTTTTTTCTATTGTTTGTGTGTTTTGTTATTTTTTTGTTACTGGTGCAAATAAAGTATTCATTCATTCATTCATTCATTCATTCATATGTAATTATATGATTGTAGGCTATGAAAGACAGATTCTTCCCCGGAATCACAGTTTTAATTCACGGTGGTACCGGTGCTCTAGGACAGGCTGCTATTTCCATATGTTTAGCATTCAATTGTGAAGTCTTTACTACTGTAAGTGATCGTAGCAAGAAGCACTTCCTTAAAAAGCTGTTCCCACAATTAAAAGGTATGTTTAATAAATGGATATAATTCTTCTTAGATATTTCAAATGTTAGGATATCTCTAATTAATCGCCTGAATTGCAGATATAATTTTATTGACTCCCATTTATTTATTTATATAACATTCAAAATAATATAGTTCTTTAACGCATGGCACGATTATCGTAATACGTATTATCACTGTTTGTCATCAAAAGATTCCTCATATCATACATGTCACCGATTAAAAATAAATCTTTCCTTTTCAAAATTAAATTATCCTGATTTTCTTTTTTTTAAATTACAGAGGAGAACATCGGAAATTCGAGAGATATCACGTTTGGAGACATGGTTCTATCTAGCACTAATGGAAGAGGATGCGAAATAGTACTCGGAGGATTTAAGGGTGAACTCAAGAATGTAATTATATTTCTTTTATATTTATAAGAAGTTAAGCTAAATTGAAAATATTTTACTATGTCCTGTGTACTATGTAAATGCAAATCAAATGCATCGCAGGCGTCTCAGGTGTAATCTTCTAGATTTTTAGAAAAATTACTTGTAATAAATGCTGAATAAGTATATGAAAGGATTAGTTTTTTTATAGAAAAGGGTACTTATTAAGAAATTTAATATTTTAGGTGGGATTGAAATGTTGTGCATCATCTGGTATCGTGATAGATACAAGCTTAGTAAGCAATCGAGAGGATTACAACTTCGGAATGCACTGCCTTACAAAGGATAGAACTTATAAAATGATAAACTTTTCATCAATCTTTGAATATGGAAAGGAAGAGGAACTAAAGGTATGCAGTTATATAAATATCGTGAATGAAAATTGACTTTTACTTTGATTTTGTGATGTTTGTTATATCTGAATCTGCACTTCACGTGTAGAATTTAGCCTAAAACCCTCAAAAGAGTATCAGCACTACAGTAACATTACAGGCTGCATAAATTATGGGTATTTTCAATTAATAATTAATTGAAAATACCCATAATTAATTGAAAATACCCATAATTAATTGAAAATACCCATAATTTTTGCAGCAAAAATATGACCTGTATTGACTTCAATACTAAATAAAATATCTTAATTTCAGCAACTGCAAAACCAGTTAGCTGAAGGTATAGCTCGAGGCTATGTCCGTCCTCTGACTCGTATGGTGTACACTCCTGAGGAAGTACCTAGAGCATTCAATTTGGTCGCGACCAGCAGACACCGTGGTCGTGTGCTGATTGATATGCAACAAGACATTTGTGTGGAAAAAGCAATGTAATACAAAAATATATAGTTATACAAATCAATGTTCATTTTTAGATAAACAGAAGCTAATTTCAAATTACATCTTCATCTGAACCTGTAACTTGATTTGCTCAATGTACTTAAACTAATTTTCATGAATCTTGTTACGCTCAATGTGTAGAAATTAAGCTAAAATTCAAGCATTTCACCTTTGTTTAAATACAAATAAACAAATGGAAAAGATTACTCAGGTTGTACTTACATAAATATATAAGTGGCATTTCATATGACCACAAAATCTTAAAGAAGAATTATCAATTAATTATTTTTATGAAGAAACAGATAAAAGAACAATTAAGATTTTATTTCAGATTAAATTGCTCTTCAAATAATGCTCACATAGTGTTATCGGATAGTGATGTACTAGCAATGCAACTTGTTGACCGACTAGTCGACCGAGGAGTCCGCAATTTGAATATTATTTGTGAAGACCGATCTGAAAGCTTGATGTATAAAATAAGGTAAATAATAATAGGTTAGGTTTAAAGACATTTATTCCCATTAAGACATTAAGTCACACATGAGAAACTTAATTTTAAACATAGGTATTTATAAAAGATATCATTCGTTAGTTAAAGATTTAGAGTAAGTTATTTACATAAGTTTAGGTTAGGTACTCATTCATTTGCTCTGCTACCACTGCTCATTGCGCCGTTTGTGCAGAAGCAAAGCGCCCAGCAGAGCATCGGCTTGGAAGCTTAGCCTGCAAAGCCCCCAAGCCAAAAAGAGGCGGAATTCGGAACAGAGATAGCGCTACGGCTAAATCACGTTCTGCTTTGGTGCCTGCTGAGGTGCCGCAAACGGAGGTAGCAATGGAAACGTAGTAATGGTCCCACTACGTTTCCTACAGGCCAACATCAATCACTGTGCTAGGTCCCAGGATCTTTTACTCCAAAGCCTGGCAGAGTGGGAGATCGATGTGGCGATAGTGTCTGAGCCGTACAATTTGCCACCCCGGGACAACTGGGCGGGCGATCTGGACGGCTTGGTGACACTAGTTACACAAGGTGGTCCTCAAATAGAGCGAGTGGTCAGGCGACGGGGCTGCGTCTCAGCGGTAATTAACGGTTACACCGTCGTTGGGGCGTATTTCTCGCCAAATCGCTGTCTCGCCGATTTCGAGGAGTTTCTCGTCGAGCTGAGAGATTTGGTCGACCTCGCGCAGCCACTGTCTGTGCTCGTGGCCGGGGACCTCAACGCCAAGTCGGTGTCTTGGGGTTGCCGGGCAAGTGACGTGCGCGGTACACTGCTTGCAGACTGGGCAGTTGCCTCCGGGTTAACACTTCTTAACCGCGGAAGAGAGCTGACGTGCGTGCGACAGAGGGGTGGCTCCATTGTAGACGTCACTTTCGCGAGCCCCCCTCTCGCCCGGTGTATTCAAGACTGGAGGGTTCTTGTGGACGTGGAGACGCTTTCGGATCACCGGTACATCCGGTTCAGCGTATCCACGCCCTCAGCGGCCTCCAGCCGAATCCCCACTGGTGAGCGCCGCCCACGTTGGGCACTTGGTAGCCTCGATAGGGAGCTTCTCATTGAAGCTGCCATAGTGCAGGCTTGGCTCCCGACGCCGCAAGATGGCAGCGTTGATGTGGAGGAGGAGGCCACTTGGCTTGCTGATGCAATGGTGCAAGTGTGCGACGCGAGCATGCGGAGAGTGCGATCGGTTCCGAGAAGGCGACAAATGTACTGGTGGTCCGCCGATATCTCCCAGCTACGTGCTTCTTGCGTGGCTGCGAGGCGGACGTACACCAGGCACAGACGCCGTAGACGGCGTGACGAAGAGGAGGAAGCGCGGTTATACGCCGTCTACAGAGACTGTATCGTGTCTCTCCAGGACGCGATTAAGGCAGCAAAAACTCGCGCTTGGGAGGAGATGCTCGAGGGTTTGAACCATGAACCTTGGGGTCGGCCGTACAAGAGGGTGAGGCAAAAACTTCGCCCTTGGGCCCCGCCCTTATCTCAAACTCTAGAGCCTCGATTTCTGGAGCAGGTGGTGACGTCCCTGTTTCCGGATCGGGGAAGACATTCTCCCCCTCCGATGGCACCCACAATGACAGCGCAGGAGGAGCCCGCTGATGAAAATGTCCCGGCGGTCACGCGTGACGAGCTCGCAGTGGCAGTGGAGCGGCTCAAAGCAAAAAACACCGCCCCTGGCCTTGATGGTATCCCAGGGCGGGTTTGGGTGTTGGCGCTCGGTGCACTTGGACCCAGGGTGGAACAACTGTTCACGGAATGCCTCCAACAGGGCCAATTTCCCCGGAGGTGGAAGACTGGGAAGTTGGTGCTGTTGCAGAAGGACGGACGCCCGCGCGATTCGCCCTCGGCTTACAGGCCGATCGTGCTGCTCGATGAGGTGAGCAAGCTCTTTGAGCGCGTTTTCGCAGCTCGCCTCATCGATCATCTGGAGGGAGTGGGGCCGGACCTGAGTGAAAACCAATTTGGATTCCGCCGGGGACGGTCCACCATTGATGCGATTGCGGCGCTGCGTGATCTCGCAGACAATGCGTCTGATGATGGTGGAGTGCTTTTGGCGGTGTCTCTTGACATCGCCAACGCCTTCAACACGCTGCCATGGAGTTGCGTAATTGAGGCGCTCCGCTGCCACAACGTGCCCGAGTACATGGTTCGTTTGATGCAGTCCTACCTGTCAGAGCGGGCTGTGGCGTACCCCGCACGCCGTGGATGGACGGAAAAGGAGATGTTTTGCGGTGTTCCACAGGGCTCGGTTCTTGGGCCCCTTCTGTGGAACATCGGCTATGACTGGGTCCTGCGCGCCACTTATATCCCGGGTGTAAGCGTGCTTTGCTACGCGGATGACACCCTGGTGACTGCGCGCGGGGCCTCGTATAGGGAGGCGGCCCTCCTTGCGACCGCTGGTGTGGCGGAAGTTGTGCGCAGGATCAGAAGACTTGGCTTAGAGGTGGCTTTGGACAAGTCGGAGGCGATTTTGTTTCGCGGCCGTCGGAGGGCGCAACCTGCTGGTTCAGCCATCCAGGTGGGTGGTGCGTCCATCAGCGTCAGTTCCACGTTGCGCTATTTGGGTATCGTGTTAGACAGCAGTTGGACATTCGTGGAGCACTTCCGTCGCCTCGCCCCCCGTCTTGTTGGGATGGCCGGGGCACTTGGAAGTCTGCTCCCGAATCTTAGAGGGGCTGGGGGCGCGTGCCGTCGTCTTTACACCGGCGTCATTCGCTCCATGGCCCTCTATGGTGCGCCAATTTGGGCCGACTCTTTGAGCACCCGTAACAGACCCTTCTTGCGTAGACCGCAGCGGGTCATGGCGCTCAGAGTCGTGAGGGCATATCGCACGGTGTCCTTCGAGGCCGCGTGCGTAATGGCCGGGACGTCCCCGTGGGACCTGGACGCCGAAATGCTGGCGGACGTTTATCGCCGCGTCGCCGCGTCCAGATCGCATGGGATCAATCCATACCTGGAACAAGTCCAGGAATGGAAGGCTGAGGCTCTCGAGCGGCGATTCAGGGAGTGGAAACGTCGGCTCGAAGAGCCCAGCGCAGGAGCAAGGACGGTCGAAGCCATCCGACCGGTCCTACGTGAGTGGTGCGACAGGCGGCATGGGGCCACCACCTTCCGCCTGACACAGGTGCTGTCCGGACATGGTTGCTTCGGGCGGTACCTGTGCAAAGTCGCCAGACGGGAGCCGCAAATGGCTTGTCATTGGTGCGACTGTCCTGAGGACACGGCAGACCACACTTTCGCCTTGTGTCCCGCATGGTCCGAGCCCCGTGCTCGCCTGGTCGCAGTCGTCGGCCCTGATCTCTCCCTGCCTTCCATAGTTCGTGAGATGGTTGGCAGCGACAGATCGTGGAGCGCGGCTGTCACATTCTGCGAGGATGTGATGTCGCAGAAGGAGGAGGCAGAGCGGGTCCGCGAGAGAAACCCTGCCGCGGACCCAATTCGGCGTCACCGTCCTATTGGGCGTCGTCGCCGTGTCGCGGCCGCTTTACACGGCCGCAACTTGCCTCCTTGATGATGGGCGCCGGATGATGGAACGGGGACATAATCCATCATCCGGTGCGGAGAGGCGGCGTGAGAAGTGTTCCGTTCACGCCACCCCCCAGGAAGGTAGAGCTGGCGGCCCCCCGCCACAGCTTTAAGTCGTGTTGGGCCTAGAGATAGGTTGCCGCTGACGGGTCTACGGATGCGTTCCAACGAATACCCGCGGCTCCGTCAATACAGCGGCACGGCGGAACACAGTGGAGTTTAGTCGGTAGGTCCCTGCACTCTGCAGGGTGAGTCCGACATAACCCAGGGCCCTTTCCCTGAGCGCTCTGGGTATGCCTAAATGCATTCTCCACTATAAAAAAAAAAAAAAAGGTACTCATTCATTGCATTCAAAGTTTGAGCGTGTGGTCTTCCAGGATGTGTTTCGCTAATTGTTTTTTGAATACAATGAATGAGTTTACACTTTTTAATTTGCTTGGCAATCCGTCTCTAAGCAATCCGTTGCTCCCTCGTATGTTGCCGTTCGCCTTCCATAATTCGTTCGGATCTTCGGGAGGGCAAAATAGCTAGCTCGTCTATTAGGATAGTGGCGATTTGATGTTGAGAATATTATATTTGTATTTATGTTTTTATGTAGCGCTTTGTGGATGAACATACACGTATTATAAAAGTATAATTGTTTTAAATTCATAAGAGGGATTATTGGATTCAAATAATAAAAGGGATTATTGATTTTTATTTACATTTTCACTTTTCATATACTTTTGCTTATAAAAATGAAAAATGTAGAAATTAAAGAGTTTTTAACGGATTTTAAACGCGATTTATTCATTATATTATTTTCCCGACGTTTCGAACACTTTACAGCGAGCGTGGTCACGGGGAGACTGAGATGTTGTACGTCTTGACGGTCATTCAAAAATTGTTTTTTGTAAACTACCTCCACCTATTCCTCCGTAGTTGGTAAGTATGTGGAGTATTTTTCCGGATGTTGGCAGTATTGGCTGATCGTGTCTTCTAGTACTAATTAACCCCCAAGCGGCCCGACCGGTCCCAGACACAATAGATTTTCTATTGTGTCTGTGGTTCCGGGGCCTGAGTTATTACGAACATTTTTATATTTTCAGATCATGGAAAAACACTGGGGTTGAAGTAAAAATCCAGGAACAACAAAATATTTGGAACAAAAATAATGTTCCTAATATTCTGAAAGACGGTAAAAATCTAGAAGGAATATATGCTATCATTACGAATGACAGCAAATTTGACAACATAACTGAGTTTTTGGAAGAATTGGATTCAAAAACAAGTGATTCGTGTCCGCAATTAAGGTAAAAATTATAAACCCAAGACGTAAAAGTATTTCGTATGATTTAAATTATCATCAAAAATAACTTTTATATTATTTTAGGTACTTCGCGATCATAAACGGTGATAATGTAATTGGCGAACAAGTAGCATTATTACGGAAGAAACATCGCAAACCAGCTACCCTCATCAAACTTCCATCGTTGAAAAAGGTACTTTGATTTACTTAAGTTGTTTAAAAATAACTAGTGTATTATTTGTGTTTGGTTAAATTGGGAGCCTTTCATTTAATAGTATTTATCTAAAAAACTCTACCTCTAGGTAGTGTAAAACTCCTCAAATAATTTATAAAATCTTCCATATGTCCCTATTTTACTATTTTTCAGAATGAAATCGATGGGCAGTATCAAATGCCAATAAGAAGTGCTATAGATGCAGTTGAAGAGGCAGTACTATCTCAAGAAGCAGTCAGTGAAGTAGTCTTTGTGCCAGCTAATAACAAATCTTTGATTGATGACATAGCCAAATGGGCTGGTAGGTGCAACTTAAACTAAGCTAACTAAAAATAATATACTAATTTAAAGAAATTGTGAGGCAAAAGATAAATATTTATAAACAGAGATGATAAATTGAAAGCAACTGCATTAAATCGAAGTGTTATTGTAATTCTATGTGTATTTTCAGGAGTAAAGATTCCAATAGGAGTAGATGAAACTCTAATATTGACAGACCTAGGCATGGATCTAGCAAAAGTAGAAGCCGTGCAAGCAGGTCTGAGAAATGAGTACAATATATCCTGTCGTGAAGATGAAATACCTAACCTAACCATACAAAGGTAACATTTTAATAGAAGTCGTAATAATAAGTAAACTTGCAAGCTGCTGTCAGACAGTCGGACATTTCTTCCGGAAGTTTTCTTGCAGATGGAAAAGCGGCCTAACACCATAATAGAGAAAAAAAAGTCTGACATCTGACGTCAAACATTTTAGCAGATAAAAAAACTATAGTAGAGCCATTTTAATAGGCAACATTTGACATTTCAACAAAATTCAACAACGTAACCTAGTAACGACGACATAGAATAATATGATATTTCGTTTTGTTAGAACTGCACATTTGCTTAACTTTTTTCAATTACAATAATTACATATTTATAATAATAATGACCGATACAAGTAATTTTAAGATTTCATTTTACTGATAAACCATCCTAAACATAATAAACAATTTCTGAATTGAAGAAATGACGTCGCTACAATTTTGTGTCTATAAACCTTTTTTCTTTTTAAATACTAGAGACATTACTCTAAAATCGAATGCATTGATTACTTGTGAATAAAAATCATCATAAATTAATAAATTCGATTGACAAATGTTTCAAATCCGTATCGATTAATACACTTCAATCGATGTTTTTAAGCTGGTTACCTCTCTTCGAAGATAAAATTGATAGACGTCAAATGTTGCCTATTAATTATAATAAGTTGATTGCAGCTTTCGTGAATAAATTAAACTGGATAATTAAAACTTTTAATGAATGAATGTCATAATTATCCACCACCTAATTTTAAATTCATTGTTCAGATGACTTGCATTTTATGCTTAAAGTATTTAATTGTTTTAGAATACAAGAAATGGAACAACTATTGCAAGAATCCGAGTGTAAAGATACAAAGGACTTGGACACGTTTTATTCCTACGTAGATCCGGACGAACTCTTCGCTACGACAGAGATGGCATTTTTGCCCACATTGACCAATACTGCATCTATGGTATTCCTTTCTCTAACTTTCAACAAGATAAATTTAGAACAATTCTTTTGAAGTGAAACTTCTAGGCACGTTGAGACTTGAGAGTTAAATTTCAAGGTCGCGTCATGGCAATACAGTCACGCCGTGAGTAAGGTGACGATTTTCGTATCTGTGAATTTTACCGAAGAAATTTCACTTCTGACACGTGTGCTAGGCATACACGCTCTTTTTTTTCTAAAATTGCAATTTTTGGCATTGAATCAAGCTTATTACGTACGTATTAAAATTATATAATTATTTTAGCGTGACGATGAATTTGACTCAAGCCAAAAGTTCCTGTGTATTATTCCTGGAGTGGAGGGACATTACAAGCGCTTCTCGGAATTGTGTGAAAGACTGAAGTTAGCAGCTCTGGTGCTGCAACCTGGTCTAGCAAAGGCCCAAAGTGAAACATTAAAAGATATAGCTATTCGCTTCGCTAAGGTATTTCATATGCGTTATTTAGAATATTCATTAAGGCAAACTTGTAAGATTTTACAAAGACGTCATGTATGTATATTATACTCATAATTTGGTCTGTCTAACTGAATTGATCAGTTTCATTATTTGCTCATTTCATTTATTTACCATTAGGTATTTACTGAAAAAGGTTTTAATTTTTTAATATTATTTAAATAAATTGTTTGCTCATTTTAGACTCTATTGACGCGGACTGAATTAAAAGATAACTTCTATCTACTGGGTTATGAATCAGGAGTTATCATAGCTTTGGAGATGGCAGCTATTCTAGAAGAACATGGTAAGATAAATATTAATAAAACATATAATCACACATGGTGCGCAAAAATATTAAACCCAACAATTATAATAAAATCAAATTTATTTCATTCTAAGGTCTGACTGGTATAGTGTACTGCATTGGAGGTGCGCCTAAAGAAATCCAAACGAAATTCGCTTCAAAGCTCCAAGAATTTAAAGACGAGATATCGCTTCAGGAAGCAGTTGGAAAACACATGGTGAAAGTGATGTCGGGTCAAAATAGTACTGCACTGGATAAAGCTTTCGAGAAGGCTCCAACTTGGAAGGAAAAAGTGGATATCTGTGTGCGAGATTTGAGAGGAAGAGTAAACCATTCAGCCCAATATGCTAAGGAGCTTATTGAAACAGCTTATTCACGTATCTTGCAAGTTAGAAATTATTCGTCAAAACCGCAGAAACTGCGATCCCTCCTCGTCCTGCTCAAACCAAATGACCTATCTACAAAATTAGAGGGTAAATCTTCTCTGCAGGATTATTCTCTGCAACCGATTGTTGAATACAAACTTAAAGCACCATTAGCTCACGCTACCAAAGATCTACGTTGTGCTGGAATTATAAACAGACATCTGGACGAAGATATATTAGAAGCATTTGAGCAAAAGAACCTCTGTGAGACGTACCTATTGAATGCGGATACGTTTATGACAGCGGCTACGGATGCTTAATTTTGTACTTTTGTTAAAGTAAAATAAAGGTTTTGTTGTTTTACTTGTTTTCTTTGTTTTGTATATTTTATCATTTCCTTTTGATACATATTTAATACGATTCCGACATGCAGAATTGAATATTATGATGAAAGAATAGACATAACATTATAACATTTCAGATTTAGTACTCTAGATCTTTCCGAATATTTCATATTTTCATACTTTTACTTGAACTTTATTCGTTTATTATACAATAATACAATCAAATCAATACACAAATAGAATTTGCTAGGTTTGCTATAAATTAAAGTTAGTTTTTCCACTATAGTAACTTTTTGTTTTTATATTTCTTCAGTTATTTAATGATAAATATTGAATGCATAAGTTATAGAAGAATTAATCTAGTGTTAATCTGATATTATTCTGGGTATTTTAGGATAATAAAACAACATAGCAATTTTAAAAATAGCTATTTACACATCTTATTGACACTACAGCATCATTCCATGAAAGTCTTTGATAATTTATCCACAATAATTCTAGTACGTTCCGACAGATACTGATCGAATTGTCCTAAAAATTTGACAAAATGCAACATCCTTTGTACACCCTTTTTAAATCTTTCAATTCTCTCTGCACTCGATTCCTCATCTAAAGCTTGTCGTAAATGGAATATCATTGGTGAACCGACTTTTGGAGCCCTCGCAGAACCATGTGGTTTTAATTTTGGTATGTTCAATTTAGAAGGTCGTATTCTAGAGATTTTTGGTTTAGGAAAGTCTAGTTTCGGTATATATCCCCTTGGTGGCGCCACCGCTGCTTCCACAGGTGTGTTACTGTAACCAATTTGATCTGGGGCTTTTGTTTCGGGGAGAATAAACTTTCCATCTTCTATAGTCTTTGGGATAGCTTTGTGTATCAGATTGCAAAATGAGTCGACGTCAAAGCCTGGGTTGCTGTTGTACAACTCAGTTGACTTCAACTTTGATGATCGGTTCTGAAATTGATAAATTGTATAGTTACGCAAAGAGAATATTGTATCATGTTTAATATAATTTCACTAGTACCGTTGTAATAAACAGTAGGACACAATTATTGAGGACAATAAAATCAAAGTGAAATCATAGTTGTGTTGTCACATATATGTATAACAAACACATAATATATTTTTGTTTGATAAACGTTTACTTAGTTGAATCATTTTCTACTGCGGCTTCGCCCGCGTTTTCAAAGAAAAACCCGCATAGTTCTCGTTCCCGTGGGATTTCCGGGATAAAACCTAGCCTATGTTACTCGTGGATAATGTAGCTTTCGAATGGTGAAAGAATTTTTAAAATTGGTCCAGTAGTGTATGAGCCTATTCATTACAATCAAACAAACAAAGAAACAAAGTTTTCCTATTTATAATATTAATGTAGATTTACATCAATCTTCTAGCATCACGGAATTGGACTGATCCAATTCAGTTTTCAATCTGTTTCTTGTGTTTCTCTGAAGAAACAGATTTAAAATTAAACACTCCCGTGCTCTTCTAGAGCATTAGTGAAAGTATAAAATTTATTACAACATACTTTATTTACTGTAAGAGAAGTTTTGGCGTGAGTTAAATATCTACTCATTAAAATTAAGCCTACTTCAGACATAATAAGGATATCCAGATTCAGTACTTCCAACATCATCCTCTTTAGTTATAAAAAACATTCCTTCGTAATATTTAAAAACCTACCTCATCAGATCCACAATCGATAGTCACCTGCAGTGGTGAAGGAGCGCTCCAAGCTCTCACCACCTGGAAGCAACAGAACTTCAGCTTTAGTTTCGCAAACTATTCGCAAACGTCACGTTCTAGAACACGCGAAATTACGGGAAATAACTATTCTTAGAAAAACGTACCATCACGGTTAAACCTATAATCACCACGTTCAGACACATGCTATAGCTCTCTTGTACGATACATTGTTACTAAACTAAAACAATCGAGTCACGTTTGAATGTAAAACGTAGATTCAGCAAAATCGTGGAATGCTCAACCCAGTATGTCAGTCGGCAAGGTTAATTTATCATTACGTGACAAGAGGATTATAATATTTTTACGTTTGTGTCAAAATGCAATGGTTAGTTAGTGGTATCTACGCGGGGAGTGTAGTTTTATACCTTATAGCCAAGTTTTATTATGAAGATGAATGTAAGAAGAGACTTGATCTGGATAAGCGTGGCGGTGGCGCTTGTGATCGCTGCGGAGGTTTGTTATTACTTTGTGACGTCATCTTTAATTTTTAAGGTTTTATATAAAAAAAAAACAAGGAAGGTCGTGGGATTCGAACCCATGCAATCAAATTCAAATTCAAAATTAATTTATTTTTCCAAAATTTTTTACAAACGTCCACATAGTTAAACTGAAAATCCCTGGTTAACCCACTAGGAAAACCTGTGCGGGGTCAACCAGTGACCTCCGTTGGCTTAGCATATTTTTACAATATGATTTGTATTTAAAATTATTTTCTATTTTCCTTAGAATCAACATATTCTTTGTAACACTTATTTTGGCACATAAAAATTATTGTAGAGCAAAGAATCTGCTGCTCTACTTTGTAACTTTTAAATATCTTTTTGTGTGTATGTTTGTAATCTGTAAGTTGCAAGTTATAAATAAATTCAATAAACACACACATGATACATGATATCTAAAATAATTGTAAAATTAATATTTCTCGACTTCAGAAAGCAAAAATCAACCTTTATAAGTTTTATTATTGGAATGAATTTAATAACATTTTTCTTCTACTTTTGTAAATAATCAAAACAAAAGAAAGTAAGGCTATTATTGTCAATCTACTATAATATGCTTATCAATTACAATGTGTAGTAACAAAAACATTAACGTTTGTGTAAACACTAACTATTATAATTATTTTACTCGATTATCATTTTTTAAATTCCTGCTTACTTAATATTGTTTTCGTTGAAAATATAATCGTTTAAATAAACTTGCCTATACGATGATAATAAATAATTTATAATCATGTATATTTCTTTAATCTTTATTTTACAGGGCAGTGCACTATTCAAGAAAAACCTCCTACATCCCCTGGGAGGAGAGTCGTGTTTTACATGCAAGGCTGAAGACAAGCCATTTTACTGGCCTCTCGTAAACTACTTCGGTAAATTCAAAGATGTCGTGGTACGCGAGTTTAACGGACTTTTGGAAAAAGCAAAACATCAAAAACTACTTAAATAGTTGAAATATCCGGTAATTTTGTGTAACCCTATATTTTTAAAGAATTAGTAAGTGTTCTGTATTGTAAGCTATAGAAATATACTATTTAAAATAATGTGAGTATCTATAAAATTAGTCGAACGGTATCTGCAGAACGGATTTCAGCCCCCCTAGTCAAGTGGCTTTCTATGAGACTACGAATGTATGAGATTGACGTAAGCTGTAGATAAACGTATCTACAGCTTACGTCAATCTCATACATTCGTAGTCTATTCTATTGAACGCTACGCTAATAGAAAGCCACTTGGCTAGGGGGGCTGGCGTGTTTAATTTATGATATATATTAAACATGCCCGATTAGATTTAAACTAGATTCTAAACTATACATTTTGTAAGAGCAGCAAAGTTCTTTGCTTCCTTGTTTTCAAGCTACTACGGGTCATCACCCGAATTAGTACTATTTTATATTAGCCTATGTTGTAATCTTTTAGATAATGAGCAATCTATGAAATCGTCTAATTATGTAACCATTTATTCTAATTCTCGAAAAAATTTCAATGTAAAAATATACTCACAACATTTGATTTAAATATTGCATCTTATATACCTAATTGCAAATAATATAATCTTTACATCACCAATTGTTTTAAGTTTTGCAAAATAATGCTAGTTATATAAGTTAGTAAGTTGAAGATTAGTATAATTAAAAGACTCTATATTTTTACCATGACTTTTATTTTTACACATTCATAGTTCATAAATACACACCTTAAATAACGAAATAAAAACAAAGTAATAAAGAATATTCCTTAAGTTATTTCACCAACAATTTCTTAAACCTTAAAAATTCGGCAGTGGTTAATGAACCTCTTTTCTTCAAATCTAACAACGTTTTTAAAATATTCTTATTCAATTTCGATGGAATTTTTATCACAGGCTTTATATTAGTTCCCAATGCCTTTTCAAGAGCAGTTTTTCTTTTTAATGTAGAAATTTTCAAAGGTTTTGGTAAACGTGGTAAAATGGGCAAAGGTAGTAATGGTAATGGAGGCAATATTGGTAGTAAAGGTAAAGGTAAAAGAGGTAACTTTGGTAGTTTTGGTATTTTAGGAACTTTTGGAATTTTAATTAATTTCGATTTAATTGGTTTCAATTTAGTTAAAGGTCTTAATTTCGATTTTAATGGGAAAAGCTCTGAAGGAAGCTTCGGTGAAGTTAATGGAGATGTCAATTTTAAGGGAGATTTAACGGTATTAACATTTATCGTGATTGGTGAATGTCTCAAAACCTTCTTGATTACTATTGGGCTGGTCAGACGTCTGTGGTCTCCGGATATGAGCCCGAGGTTCAAGCTACATGATGTTTGGGTCTGTAATAAAAACATATTTTATTAGAAATTATGTTAGTAAATTGTAAAGTCGACGATTATAATAAATGAAGGAGGTTTACCACTATAAAAATCCATGTTGTTATAAAAACAAGCACGCGTGTTTGTTTAAGAAAGATCATTATTGTTTATGAACAAAATAAGATAGGTAACTGACTTGAAGAAGCCTTTGTCAGATATTCTGTATTGTTTTATCTCGATGTATTTGAGATAAAACACGAAATAAAAGAACAATAGCTGATGATTATCCAAAGAGAGGACAGTATGATCTAAAGACTTTAATGAGACAACATGGTCAAATAATATTAAAAATAAAATGATTAAATTAATTATTACAGTTAATGATTATGCTGTTATTGAAACTGATAATAACCCACGCATTGATAAAGTGTATGTAATATTGTTACATTAATTTGATTTTGAAGTTATAATCATCACGTTTAATCTAATCGAAGAAAAGCTTACCACATAATATGTCACAGTACCGAATATGCAATCAAAGTATTATGCATCATCGTTCTTTTAAATACTAATAATGATTTTAAGAAAGCCACAACTACTTTCATTTTTCTTTTGGAAAGAACGAAAATGGGGGGAGCGATGTTTTGGTCGTCCCTTTTTGTGCTTTGTTTTACAACGAGCTCTGTTTTTGCTTGTTGTTGTGAGAAAGACTTATGCTTGGTAATGTAGTCCTTGTAGTTACTTGACATGAGATTAAAGTAAATTGAAGTAAAAAATTAAATGATGATATCTTTCCTTACAGTTGAAAGCCCTTAAAGAGCTGAAGGAATGCAAAAAATGTGCACTGGAAGCGTATGTATTTACTTAAATATTTTTCATATTTTTCCATACATATTTAATACTTCCACAACATTTCTAATGCTTCTTGTTCTCTTTTCAGATCTCTAAAGCCTCTTCTACTAGAAAAGCTTGGTAAATAGCTTTTTTTATTTTTAAAGAAACTGTCGACTTATTAATTAAGTTGGCTTTTTAAATGCCATGTTTTTTATAATAAAAAGTCTATATGTGCATAATATATTAACGTTATCTCTCAATTTACAGAAAAGAAGGAATGCTCCTGTTCCCTATGTGCTAAAGAGCCTCCACCACCTCCTACGATCCTTCTGATGCCATCGGCTCCACCACCGTGCCCCACCGCTCTAGCACCACCACCCACACCTCTAATTCTTCCAGTACCATGTGCCCCACCTGCCCCCATGCTGTTACCAGTCCCTTGCGCTGCACCAGCTCCTGTATGTGAGCCGGCACCGTGTGCTGCCCCAGCACCTTGCGCCGCACCTGCTCCTATGGTATACGCAGCGCCAGCTCCTGCCCCTATGATGTTGCCTGCGCCTTGTGCACCACCTGCCCCTATGATTATGCCTGCCCCATGCGCGCCGCCTGCCCCAATGATGTTGCCAGCGCCAGCTCCTGCCCCCATCTTCATGTCAGCGCCGGCACCAGCGCCAGCGTATGCCCCTTGCCAGGCTCCTGCCCCCATAGTGATATCCCTTGCCCCTCCCCCGTGTTCCTGCGCCCCGCCTGCCCCTGCCCCTCTGCCTATGAACGCATACATGGTACCAGCGCCTGTTCCAGTATCTTTGGAAGCTAAAACATGTGGATGCGGATTCCACTATTAATTTGCAATGTTATAAAATACTGCAAACGTAAAAAAATATTAGAGAAATTATAATTTTTTCGTAGTTATCAAAATTTTTATGTTTATTACTTATTATTCTGTGTTTACAGCTTTTAAAAGTAATTCTTAATGTAAACTAATAAAAAAATTATATAGCCATGCGATGTTTCTCTTTAACAAATGGACGGTGATATTTAGATATTTTATGATCATTTGCAGTGTTTGCCTTAATAGGTTTAAATGCGTCGTTATACTTTATTAACTTATTTAAATTATTATAAAAATAAATAATTTATCAAAAATATTTGCATTTTTTAAGATTTGAATATGAAAGTTCCCTCATTTTTCTAAAGAGAAGCTCTACCTGTATACATTTTTTTGAAATTTTATAGTTTTCAAGTAACATTGTGCAGTGTGCACCTTGCAATGAAATGTAAAATGTATAAAGTAGTATCTTAATTTTCAGCTATCGGATTTTTAAGTTTAAACAACCTATCTTTACAAATTGTAATTTTAAAAATATTTATTTTACTCTTCCACAAATATACATATTGTTTTTCTATTCACAATATTTTTATTAAACAAACATCGTCATCTATTTTATTTTGCAAAAAAGCAACAAAATTACGTTCCTATTCAACATAATTCATTATATTGTATTAATCAATAATTCAGTAATTTTGCTAGAATACTAGCTGCTCCTTGCGGTTTCACCCCCGTGGCTCCACTCCTGTTGTCCATAGCATGATGATATAATATAGCCTATAGCCTTCCTCGTTAAATGAAATCTATATATCTATCTGACACCGAAAGAATTTTTCAAATCGGGCCAGTAGTTCTCGAGATTAGCGCGTTCAAACAAACAAACAAATTCACTTCAGCTTATAATATTAGTTTAGAATCAGAAACCCTTTGTTAATAACCAGCTTTTCAATATGTACATAGGTAAATTATGTGTAGGTACTGTTACCAAAATTACTACCTTGGATTTCATAGCTAATAATAAGTTGGGACATTATTATTTCAATTTCACATATGCAAATTATACTGCAGCTTGTTTTAAACGAGTATGTTATGTTTGTAATAAATTTAAATGGATATAGAGCGTGTTCTAAAATAAAAATAAAAGCTTAATCTAAAAGTTGTTTTTATTTTTTCGTTACAATTATTATCATTTAATTTAATTTTTACTGGATCTATAGGAACTATGGCGTCTGCCTTTCTACAACAAAGTTTGTAAAAATATATTGGCAGACGGTGACTCGCCCTCTCACAGATGGGCCCTCTAAAAAGTCGCTGTAACTTAGCAACAAGAGGGCAACATGTCGTGAGCAGCTAAGGGTGGAGACTGGACTGGCGTCCCTGGACTTTAAAATTATTATTTACAATTTATTTTATTATTTAAAATTTATTCATTTACAATTAAATTTTATTATTTACAATTTAATTATTATTATTTACAATTATTATCATATTATATCTCTTAAATTTTAATCTTCGACCCATTATTCTTTTTACGACTGTGCTGAATTTTTGAATAGGTTGTGTACACCTTAAATTCAAATATATTATAACTTAGCCTTTGCTTTACTTTACTTAATAAAATACTTATTTTATTTATATACCTATACTTAATCCCTTTATTGTTTTATTATTATTTCCTATGTAGGGGAACTATATTGTTATTACTTATATCTCCTCTTAATCATGTTAATTTTGATATAATATAACTAATTGTATCTTCTTTTAGGATGTATTATTATCAGTTATGTATGTAATAATTCTTTACAATATATATATATATTTAAATTTATATTTCCTATCTACTACTTTATATTCTTATATATTATATTATTGCTTTTATTTTTAATTTCATAATAATATGTACACTGCCACTGTCAGGATGTCAATATGAGGTGTCCACTGAAAATCAGTAGAGAATCTAAGTGTCTTATATGTCCTTAGATTCTCAAACTACTGAGTGGATATTATCCATTTTGTGCCATTGTAACTAGTTATAAGTTAATTTTATTTATTTTATTTTTACTAATGTGCATCGGTACAAATAAATTTATTTTCTTTCTTTCTTTCTTTCTAATGATGTTGAATTTAATTCAACCTATATCTTAACTCAAAGAGGCTTTCATTCGTCATTAATACTAAAGTACTTCGAATATATAATAGCTTATATTAGAGTTAGATGATTAAACACAATAATATGTTAAACCTATAAATGCATTCCATCCGTATTTCGATGTTCATTTAATATAATACGATTTATTGAAGCAACTTCTGTTTCTTGTAGTCATGTTATTTGAGGCTACAGCTATGGCATTTAAGTACAAAGTTGTTGGAAGTATAATTATATTTACCTGTTGTACTAAATTTGGTAAGTTTTATCTAAACGTAAATAATTATTAACGTGATACTTTTGTATCTTTGTCTTTTGTTCATATTATACGTAATCACAGCTTTCTCGAAAAATGTTATATTTTAAAATGATAAAATTAAAAAAAAAATAAGTATAAACACTGGAATATTCTACAAAAATCCTTATTTTCCTTAGATGCTGTAAAATTGGTGCGCACTTTCAACAACTTCGACATACAGACCACAATATCTTGTGATCCCACAACTTTTAAATATACGCATAAACACCGATTACAAGGTGTTCTATTTATACCCGTAAATAATGAGTTAAATATGGTAAGTATCGATAATTCAGGTAATGTTTAAATTCAGAAGCTTCAAGTTGATATTATCGTTTTTTTATTGTATAAAAATACACACTTTATTTCATAATATGTATATAACCAAGAAGCGCAACTCAGGGTCCCAAGACACAAGTATTTCACTTAGATTGGGACCCACTGTCGTACATTTATTGTAAAACATAAAATGGACAAATAAATTTATTTCATTTCATTACTCTACATCAGCTTTTATAATTTATTTGATAAAAACTACTTATTACATTTTAGGTACCCTTGGAATATTTTTCGATTTGGTACAAGTGGGTGATTATTTCGGATACTCTACCCGAAAAACTACATACAGTGCGGTATGATGCTGACATAATATTGATGAAACCTTTCAACAACACAATTCAAAATGGTAAAATTTTATTTTCTCGTTTTTCATCATTCAAATCGTTTACAAATATCCTAACTAATACTATAAATGGTAAAGTATGTCTGTTTTATTCACGCATCAGCCACTGAACCGCTCGGTTTAAAAAGTTAACATAATAATAATTTATTCTAGAATCATTAGGTTCAAGAGAACTATCAGCAGAATTGGGAACAGTGACATTAGAAGATGTATTTATACATCCACAAAATGGCGCTACAATTCATCCTTGGGCATATTATAATAACCGTGTACTTCAAGTAGTTTATGAGAGAGAGAGGATTCTCAGAAGAATGAATTTACAACTCTATACTTTGAAAATTGCCACTCCGGTAATGTTTTTATCAATTACTAGCTGCTCCGCGCGGTTTCACCCCCGTGGCCATGGCTCCACCCCTGTTGGTTGTAGCGTGATGATATATAGCCTTCCTCGATAAATGGGCTATCTAACACCGAAAGAATATTTCAAATCGGATCAGTAGTTCCCGAGATTAGCGCGTTTAAACAAACGAACTCTTCAGCTTTGTAATATTAGTATAGTTATACTCAAAATTACAGAATAATATGAACTATAAAAATGGCAACACTGTTACTTATTTAAAACATCATACCAAATCAATGTAAAGGAGGTCTATACTGCAGTCACTATGATATATGCCCAAAGTTCTGTTTCTCCTACATAGAGATTTGCAATAAACTTTTTGTTACAGGTTCTCGACACCTTCGTGTTTAAATTAGAAATTCACTTATTTATATGTACAAGCTTCTTTATTTATTTTGTAACAGCTAGGTCTCTACAGCAACGACACATATGACGGTTCGTTCAAGGACTACTTGCAGGATATGTCGATGCCGGAACGTGACTCAGGCATCCGATCTACATACATTACTTCTTCTATTATTATAGAGAGACTTAACGCTACGTTAGTATTGAATTCTAGAAGCATAAAAGCTACTTAGATATATTTTGTTCATACCATGAAAATATTGTCATAAACTGCTTACAACAAATTATATTATATTATATACTCTGTATAATTTAATCGTCAATAAAGATATAACATCAATAATAAAATTTAGAGGACCTAAGTTTCACTTAGAGCATAATAGATATTTTTTTACAGATAATAAAAATAACAGAGATAGAAAAATCACAACTTTTTAGTAAGTAATCGTGTGTATAAACAAAACACACGATTTAATCGTTATTTCATAAAACTTAAGAACAAATACATAATTACAATCACAGCTTCGTTATCTTCTTATAGGAGTAAATATGCCAATAGTGTACTATACTTTACTTAAGATAATTATGAATTATAGAGAGCTGTTAATACCAACTCAGCTGTGGAGTACAGAAGTAAGCAACAGCAGTATGCTGTTACAACTTCACTACGGTTCAGCTGATTTGGCTGGAGGAGCGCTCCGTATCATGCACAGTCGGATCAAAAAACTCGATTATGCTATGAATGTGTGGCCGTTTCAGTAAGTATTGTATTCAGATAATCCATCCAAAATTCAGTGAGATAGTTGTTTGTTAATTATTTAATTATTATAATATAAATAAATAAGATAACAATTGACATCCTGAAAAACTTTGTAAATAGAAAACTTCTTCCTACGCAGAAACAAGTGTAATTCAGACTATTCCTGAAATATAACTACAAAAAATCATTCAGATTTTTTTTTGTAAACTTTCTTCTTAATAGAATATTTTCCTTATCCGCCAGTTGTGTTCAATAGCTACTTTCAAAACGACTAGTCTAATAAAGAACATAAAAGCTCTCTGAAGTTACAAAGGGTTTTACCCACTCTATATTATATTTTCTTTCTCCAGTGTAGGCTTCACATACCTAGCTGAGCGAGAAAGCAGTAACAACATGTTCATGGCTCCATTTACTGTTATGGTGTGGTACTGCAGTCTGGCTCTGTTCGCCATTTTGTTGATCGCTCAAAGAGTTACAGCTAAGAGCTCTATGGAGAAGGAGGGCGCTTATATCGCGGTCCTTGCTACTTTTTTACAGCAAGGTGAATGTAAACTTGATTGAAATTAGTTTTAAATAAGTATCATGATAATAAACAGCGTTCTTTCATCGTAAAAAACATTTTTTGAATCCAACAAAGTTACCCAACTTTATTACGTCAATGTAACAGGACAGTTAGCCATACATAAACACTTCATGATTATGAAATGTGGTCAATTATCATATCAATTCACGTTAATTTACAACAATAGTTTTTTCATAAAACCACCATCAATATGCATGGAATAATTAGAACACTAATTATTATTATTTATTTCAATCACAATTACATATTAAATTGTATCTTCTTACCCATTTACCTGAAATAAGTATTAAGGTTTTGAATCATTAACAGATGCAAGTGCAGTCCCATGCGGTATATCAGGTCGCTGGACATTCCTCGTATTATCCATATCTGCAATGCTTATCCACGCCTACTACACATCGGCGATTGTCTCTGCTCTCGTGAGTACCGGGAGGAGCGGACCGGACTCTCTGCGGTCGCTCGGAGACTCCCGATACAGTATAGCGTCAGAGGACTATGATTATATGCGCTATTTGATGTTTGATGTGAGTTTTAGAGGACATTATAAACATACAGACTGACATATGTGTGAAAGTAAAGTAGTACGAAAGAGGGGAAATAAATAACCGTAATTAGTCAAGCATTTTTTTTACGATAAATAAAACAACAACTTCAATCGTCAATTTCTTTGTAGTTTATACAAAATGTTTTGCCTTTAAATTACCTGAACAATGGACAATCTTGAAAAATCAATGAACAATTTATTTACTGTTTTTGTATTGTTTGTAAACTAAGTACTGTTGAAATTTGATATTTAAATTTTGTTTTTATACTTAAAGCGTGTTAGAATTCGTGAATAAATTACAATGCATATAAATTAAGTGTATTTTTCATCACAGGTACCAACAAACTGGTCCGACCTTGAGTATCTGAAACGCAAGAAAATGACCAACGACTTCTACAAGGACATGAAAGAAGGTGTAAAGTTGATTCAGACCGGGCAAACTGCGTATCATACGGAGTACAACCAGCTTTATCCACATTTGAGAACATTTACTGATGATCAGCTATGCAAACTACAATATGTGGATACTGTGCCTGAAGTAAGACTGGATTGTAGATAGATGTAACCATGAATCCATACTATAATATTATAAATGTGAAAGTAACTCTGTCTGTCTGTCTGTTACTCAATCACGCCTAGAAACTAATGAACCAATTTTCATGAAATTTGGTATAGAGATATTTTGATACCCGAGAAAGGATATACTTAGGCTACTTGTATACAGGCGTAATCCGCTCCATGGCCCTCTATGGGGCCCCCATCTGGGCAGATGCCCTAAGCGCCCGTAGTAGACCATTCCTGCGGAGACCGCAACGGGTCATGGCGCTTAGGGTAGTGAGGGCGTACCGCACGGTGTCATTCGAGGCAGCGTGCGTGATGGCCGGGACGCCCCCGTGGGAACTGGATGCCGAGATGCTTGCGGACGTGTATCGCCGCGTCTCGGCGTCCAAGTCGCTTGGGATCAACCCACCCTATGAGGAGGTTGAGCAGTGGAGGGATGAGGCTGCCGAACGGCGGTCCCGAGAGTGGGAACGCCGGCTCGAAGAGCCCAGCGCTGGAGAGCGGACGGTCGCAGCGATTCGACCGGTGCTGCAGGAGTGGTGCGACAGGCGGCATGGGGCAATAACCTTCCGCCTTACGCAGGTACTGTCCGGGCATGGTTGCTTCGGGCGGTATCTGTGTAAAGTTGCGAGGAGGGAGCCCAGCATGGCTTGCCACTGGTGCGCCTGCCCGGAGGACACGGCAGATCATACTCTTGCCGAGTGCCCCGCGTGGGCCGAGCCTCGTGCTCGCTTGGTCGCGGTCGTCGGGTCGGATCTCTCTCTGCCCTCCATTGTTCGCGCAATGGTGGGTAGCGACAGATCCTGGCGCGCGGTGATCACGTTCTCTGAGGACGTGATCTCGCGGAAAGAGGAGGCGGAGCGGGTTCGCGAGAGGGATCCTCACGCGGACCCGATCCGGCGCCGACGTCCTATTGGGCGTCGTCGTCGCGCTGCGGCTGATTTACGCAGCCGCAACCAGCCTCCTTGACGAGGGGAGCCGGGCGATGGAGCGGGGATTTAGTCCATTGTCCGGTGGGATGAGGCGGCGTGAGACGTGTTCCGCTCACGCCGCTCCATGAGGGTAGAGCTGGCAGGCTCTTAGCTTGTTTGGGCCCGGCGACGGGCTGCCGCTGGTGGGGTCACGGATGAATTCTACACATACCCGTGGCCCTGTCGCTGATGCGGCTTGACGGAACACAGTGGGGTTTTGGTCGGTAGGAATCCGACATAACCCACGGCCTCTTCCCCGGAGACCGTGGGTATCTATGCAAGATTTCCCCACTAAAAAAAAAAAAAAAAAAAAAAAAAAAAAAAAAAAAAAAAAAAAAAGGCTACTTGCTTGAGTAACAGACAGACAGAGTTACTTTCGCATTTATAATATTAAGTATGAATTCAATAGTCTATTTCTCTACCAGATTCTATCCTGGCTGACCACCACGAAGCGTGGGCAATGGACTGACATAATCAAGTCCACAGGAGCCTGGCTTCACGAAACCGGACTAGCAAAACGTATAGTATCACGCATACGAATCCGCCCACCGCCTTGCCGCGCGGCGTTGCTCGCTGAACGAGTCAATATACATGACATAGCACCGCTTTTGGTGCTCACGTTTTCTGTAGTTGTATTGGCTGTTATTATTCTGGCTATAGAAGTATTGTTTGCTAAGTTGAATAAGAAGACAGTTGATTTGGAAGTTGAAGTCGAGGATTCTATGCAATAGAATTCAAGTTCTCAAGTAGTTGAATATAAATAGCATGTACCTACTAAAAATGTGTGCAGTGTTCTTGTAGTGTAGAAAATAAATACTGTTTTAATGAATTCATATTTTTTGGAATACTTATTAAAATTTTATGATCACTGAAATTAGTTTTCTTTTACAATCCGTCGTATGTTTAATTAATAATAATTGATTTCCTTTAGTTTAAGTTGACTCAATCAATAATGTTTATAATACTTTGAGAAGAAAACTCGTTTTTATTCTTACTAGATTCTCGTTATTAAGTACAAAAAAAGCGATATCTATAATTTCCGTCACTATAAAAACATTTCTCCCAACCTATTTACAAAAAGAAAAGCTTGGTAAACAAACATCACACGAAATTTCATGACTTAAAAATAAGTTACAATATTATCTTATTATTTTTTTAACATCTTTACCATTTAAAAGTTGCAAATTTGCAATCATTCATCAAACTATCTCATCCACAAGATAATTCGCGCCCTTTATCGCAGATTTTTCTTATCATCACAATTTTCTCGCCATTGTTCATCTCACGCACAGAAAACACGCTTTATCAAGCGGAAGCTTATCTTTCTTCTTATCAAGTCCTATGCAGCCTCCTGACACGTAATACAATTATCAGATCACTATAAACTTAAATAAAACAGCCATCAAGAGTTTACATAGAGTAGTATTGATTTAAACTAGATCTATAAATGGGAGTTTAAAAAAAGATGGTGACCGAAATGTTGCAGTTTATGCTTCTCAGTAGTCTTTTAGTAGATTTGAGTTATGCTACCATCGGTTGTCATGAAGTGCAACAATCACATGTAAGTAGATTTAATTAACAAATTTAGCACATATTCAGAAAAAAAATAATTTATATTTTAACTCCCTCTATCATTATTCTTCATTATTTTTTAGCTGTCGCTACGTAAACCATATTCTAAGAGTCGGTCAAAACATCTTCTTTCGCTGTTGACTCATTGATTTTACTCTATAAAATATCTTCAGTATAGGACAAATACCTTTTTTTGTTCACTAGATACGGAGCGTTTATTTTCATCGATAAACTAAAGTGAATGTGGGCCACTATGTTTTTTCATAAAAATATATGTTAAGATAAAATTAACTGATAGCTGCCAATTTCAGTGTAATAGATAGCTAGCTATATTATGATAAATCAAACTCTACGGTTGTTCAAACTCAACTCAAATGTTGATCTATTTAATGAACAATTTTTCATAAATTTAATTTGAATATGAATTTCTCTTTTAGTTGGCATCTCTACACGAACGAATGAATCACATGCTCAGCACTCTGTACTCGTCACGTAAGTCATTATATAATTTGCAAGCCAACACCATATTGTTTACATTAACAATGTATGTGTAATTACTTTTTGAATGATGGTGAAATGATTTTGACCTTAGATTTTGACAACAAAAGATTGAATTACCATGAAAGGGAAATCAAGGATAATAATTGTTCTAAGTAGTTAATAGCTCATGTTTCAAAAGTAAAATTTTTGCAGCTGAAAATGTAAATGAGTTTAAAAGTCATCACAGCCATTGTATTGCAATTGATACAATGGAGGAACTAAATGATCATATCTGTTGTTGGCATAAAATATTTTATTTACGCTTCTGTTTCTACAAATAAAAAACCTATATTTAAGCTATCGTTCACTTACTACAAACTCTACATTCCAGCATTACTAACGAAAAAACAAGAAAGTGAAAATCCACCAGCCACAACGCCAAAACCTGAAACACCGCCTACAACCACCAACGCATTAGAACCACCTTGCTACCAACAATATTCGTCTCCAGCCCCAGTCCCACCCGTGATCTTCATCGCCCCACAAGCCGCCGCACCACAACCTTCACCAAGTTATTACGGAGATGCTCGATCAGTAGAATACGCGTATCAGCAAGCCGCAGCGCCTCAACCAGCTTGGAATTACGATCAGTATTACCAACAATACTATCAGCCTCCACCTCCTATGTATCCCCCCGCACCTCCTGCGTACCCTCCCGCACCTCCTGTATACCCTCCCGCACCTCCTGCATACCCTCCCACATCCTCCCTATACCCTCCTGCGCCCTATCCTTACCCACCAACACCTTGCGAAAACAGTTACCCATATCCATCAGAATACGCATCAAGTTACAGATTTCCATACCCTCAACAGCAGTACGCTATGCCGTACCCAAGCCCATCACCATATTTACCAGCCACCTATCAAAGACCCAATGAAATGCCTCCACAACCACAATATGTACATCCATAGAACGGTAGTATGGTAATTTTGTACACTAATCAATAATTTATTCTTCCCGTTAATTCTATATGTTAATTAAGTTATATTATAATATTTATTGATTAACAAAATAAAGTGCAATTAATACGGATAGCTATTATTTAATTATAAAGCAATATCAGATTATAACGAAGAATAGAATTTCATCAGTTAAACGATAAGGTTATGTAATATTACTTTTGCATTTGCTTAATCGTTTCTTAATAAAAAGATAATTTTAATATATAAATTACGGTGAGGTTCACACAATCAACATATCGATACCAAGATGACACCATTCTACTTTGTTATAGCATTGATAATTCAGGTATGGTTACTATATTATTAAAAATTCCTGCTGTTATTATATTTTCCTCATAAATGTATATTATTTTTACACTTTATTTGTTTATAGACATTGCTTGTTGGCGCAGAAAAGGATGTTGATGTATCATGCAATGAGACCGTAATATTAAATTCTCTTACAAATAAGATCGAAGATGATATCGTAGTCAAAGATTATCATGCAGCCCCTCTGGATTGGATCGATATTATAGGTACGACGGGATCTATCTATCCCACTGCATCAGCTTCTATGATGGCACAAGCTGTACTCTCTGATAAACCGCCAGAAGAACAACTAGAAGATATCAAAGATATGGCCACTCAGATAAAAATGGCGATCCAAAGTGAAATGGTGAATCTTCTTTCTTATGCCATTTCTGGCACAGAAAAGGAATCTGATGGATGTGCCAGAAAAAAGCGCTCGGTAGAAACTCCAACTGATAGCACAAAACTAGTTATGAGACTATTGAAGCACATTAAGTCAAACAATGATTACCAAAACATTGCTATTGAAAAAATGATGAGTGCCCAAGAAATCGCTGATAAATACGGTATTCCATTCAAAGCTGATCCAGAAATTTTAACTGATTTAGCTGTAGCTGGCAATGAACAAGCGAGTGAACTCACATCAATATTGAAAGACGTTTGTGAAGTTACCAATGCAACAAAGACGCAATCAGATTGTAAGCCAGAAAAACCAGTTCACAATATGACGTACCAACATGAAGATACTATTAAACAGCCAACAGAAAGTTCATTCGCTTATTACGATTTCTCTGAACCTCAATCATACCACTACTGCAGTCCAGTGACACCACGTCCTTCATTCTACGATACAGTGTCCTATAGACCGTCTCAAGACTATTATTCATATTGTACTGTTGAACCTGTATCTTCAACGCCTTCTATATTTGATCCAGTTGAACCCTTACCAGAGCTAGTAGGAGATGAGATTGAAGAGACAATATCGTCCAAGATTTTCGTTAATGACGATGATGATTCGTCCACTGTGAACCATGTGACTTCTTACACGGTGTCCGAGAAATCGCATTTTAGAAAACCACATATAGAAGCTCTGCCTCAACAAATGCAGTACTACTTTTATTTAATTTAATACAATGTTAGCAGTCACTAGTGTAGTTTATAAATGCTTATTAGTGTTGTCTGATATTTAAATTGTTAAATTGTATGTAAAACAATACCCCAGACCTTTGGTAAAATAAAAATAAAATCATTGATGAAATATACGTTGTAAAATATTGCTTTTATTAGTTAAATTATCAATAAAATTTGTATGAATAAATTATATTGAAAAGAACTTTGTAGCTTTTTTTTACTCACATTGGCGAGGCAGTATCAATTTTTAACCAATTTTCTTACTTTAAATCAATTATTGTTACTATTGCGATCATAAACGCGATTTTCACATTTTCGATGAGCAGACATGGTTGTTAAAAAGACATAAAAGTATGATTAAGGAATAAATAAAACCATTTATTTCATTTTTAATAATTTACATGTATTTCAATAAATATAGTATAAGTACATAAATTACTTTAGCACATTACTTTGGTTTCGGTATTATTTTATATTTAATATTACATTCGTATGAAATATCTTAAATAAAATTCCTACTCTATTAAAAATGGCACTGTTAAGGCACTTCAGTGTTCTTAGTTCCTCAGTGAAAGACTTAAATTAATAAGTACCTATCTAAAGGAAGTTATATTTAAATTCAATCAAAAATGATTTCTTATCAACACGCTTTTATTTCTTTTAATGTGAAAAGTTACGAAATTAGATATATTATAAAACTACTTATATAAAATAACTTAATATTATAATACAAATTTTCCATCATTATAAGGGACAAATCTATAATCCGCTTGGTAATGTAAGGAAAGAATAAATAAAAAGAAATACGTTTTTTTTAAATACGCTATCGCATCATCCAACTTTTATCTCTCATTATTTTCTTTATGAGTACGTTAATTTGGAATATTACAATTTTTCAATTATCTATTAAATTAACGAACCTCATTCATAATACCATAGACTATTTGAAAATTTCGATTCAAACTCGTATAAATAGAACATAAAATAAATACTTTTCTATCAATATTCATCGTCTTTAATCTATATCACATACTTTTTGGTATAGTGTGTATTTTTTGTTTATCTGTGTGCGTAATATGCTGAATAGGCGCTATTGTGGCCTGCGTGCGGTTGATATCTGAAAATAAATATAATATTAATAAATAGCATTAAATGTGTGGAATTAAATGCTTTGCATGTACTTTGTACATAATGATAATATCTATACTATAATACATTTAAATTAAAAGCAGCGCATATTTTTACACGCTTTATATTAGCTTCACCTGTATGTTTGTATGTTTGTAACCGACTTCTTTGGGCGCGATTTTTACCCACTTTAAACGGCCAGATTTCGTTCAAACTTTGTAGATTTATTGAGGACCGATGACAATACACTAATTTGATAAAATTTTCTATTTTTTAGTTCGGTTTTCTATAAAAAGCGTGTTTTTTAGTTTTTTTTAACTATTAGATAATAATTATGTAAATAAATGTTAGCGCTCTAGAAATAAGTTTTAAATTACGAACTATTTTTATTTTTATGAAGTTGTAAAAGCATCGCCTCCATGCTTCTAGTACAGTAGTTAAGGTATGAACGTTAAACTAATAGACACTTGGTTCGATTCCTGGCGAGGACCAGTAAAAAATTTCTTAGTCTGGCAGGACACAGACGTCTGATCAACTACCCTGGCCCATAAGATGTTGGTGTTTTTTACGTGTTATGTAAAATTGTGTAATTTTTTTTTAATATACACAATTTTACATTTTTTATAAACCATAATATATTACACAATTTTTTATAAACCATAATACCAATTACCTATTTGTGTAAATTGTATAAGAAATGCTTTCCGAATCGGTGGTAAATGTTAAAAAATGTTATGACGATTCAAAAGTGCTTTTATAAAAAGTTTAGACTTCTTATAAATAAATGTTTGAGTTTGAGTTTGAAATGTGAATGTAAAGGAAAGAAATAAATGTTTCGCTTACCGTACTGGATGTGCATGTGCTGGGTACAGCGGGCCGCTAGAGCTCGGGTCGGCGGCGTAGGGCTGCGTCAGCGGGTAGGCCTCCGCGGGCTGCGGCTCGCGGCGCCGCGGGACGCTGCGTTGGGGGGTCTGTTCTGGTGGACTGCAAGGGGAAATGGAAATATAACTTTATCTAGGGGTTCTACCTACTACATCGTTTTTATCCAGTTTGTAATAAAAAAAGACGTGTGGCACTCGGGGACTGCCACGGCCGCGGTAAAGCTATTGCAAAGCTTCAAGCCAATTCAAGCCACACCTCCGTGCCCGACGGAGTGGGGAGCGTGAGGTTTTTTCGTTACGGAATTTCTGGATTCGGTCCCCGCGCTCAAGGCCCGCGATAGAAGCTATGCAATAGCTTAAAAATATGTAAAGATTAAAACAGTTTTAAAAACATAACAGAACTAGATGATCCTATTGGACTATGTGGACTACCATAATTCTTATTCTGAGTAAAAGTAGGCAATCATATTATAACAATGTGAAAACCAAGTCAAACCAAACCACGTCAAAAACAACAAAAAAAAATCTAATAAATATCTATGTTAGGTATATTGAAATTAATAAAATTATTATGTTCACATTACTAACAGAATCTCTAATTTTATTTTAATATCATCACTGATGTTAACATATTGTGAAATGTATCTTACAAAGATTTTATACAAGCTTTGTTCTACCAGAAAGCAAATTACGCTTTAGATATTATCAGCTTCTATAATAATAATTCCATATTATCATTAAGATCATTAGAACTGAAACGTAATCCCGCCTCTATAGGCGGAGTCATGTTACATCGCTAATATATATTTTGACAAGCAACGACAAATGGCAAACATAACTTACTCTAGTGTTATTAATCGATGGTACCAGGAAGATTCGAAAAACTTCATGGTGTCCATGTGTTTTGGTTTTTTGAGGACTATAGAGCTTTTTCTATTTGACTTAGTGGGTGGTCAGATATACAAAACGTGACATGTTTTACCACCATTTAATTATGTGCAAAGCTTTTTAGCTGCAAATAATATTTAGTTTAATAGAAAAAATAATACTTAGGGTATGTCTCGTTTGATAATTTTTGAGAAAACAAGAATATACATATATATGTATTTCGTTGGTTCAGATTAATTTCTTGAGTTTCTTTTTATGTAATCAAAATTAAGTAATAATACCTATGATAAATAAAAAACATACAATCATGGCAATTAACAAACAAAACTGTCATGAAAATTAAAGTCAAAGGAATATTTTCGATTTTTTGGATTAAATGTTCTACAGTTTATAAAAATCGTAAACATGGTCCCCCTACCACGAGCCATTTTTGTCCCAACCGTAACTTGCACACATGGCGTATAATTTTTTGCTGTACATAATTAATGACTAATTTGTTTATTATCAGAACTCCGAGTTTCGTAATGAATCACTTTCTATCGCAAAGTAAACAGATATATTATTATTTTTAAAACTATCCAAACAATTGAAATTATGTGATTAATGTTGAATGTAGGTAATATTGCCAGTTTAAAATAAATATTTATGTTATTTGCAATACTAATATTTTTGAGACAATCTAGGAGATATTATTGGTACCACACGAATTAAACGTTAAAGTAACAAGTATTCTACAATTTTACTCCTTTGATTAAAGAAGTTGTATAAATTCATCTATTACGAGAATTTAAGCGAGAATTGATATTAACTTTTTTATATCATGAACTTTACAAATGTAAAGAAAAGGTACGAAATATTCTTCTATTCTTCATATTATTATATTGTTTGAAGTTTAAAGCTAACATAATTTTTAATAGTTTATGCTATTAGGAACTAAACACACGTTTAGCCATCATAAAAATTTAACCTATACTCGTAAAGAGTTATAAACGATGTAAATAACTCCGAAAACGCAATCTTTACATACTTTCCAAGCCAAACCCTATAAAATGCGTCATGTATGTACCACAGGCTCCATCCACACAACACGATTGGATGAAAACCAGAAATGTTTACCTTTTCCGTGAGTAAATAATCACCTCTGTTTTATATCATAAATGTATCTACTTTGATTTTAGGTAAATTTTTATATACATACAGATCTTTACAGATTTTATATACAGATCGTAAGATGCGAGATTGATGTTAACTCTCCTGTTTTTGTATTGGCCCATATACATAAGTTATACAAAGAACTAACAAAGAAACTCCAAATGTCTGAGGAATATGCGTTTTATTGCGTACTAGCTTACCCCCGCGGTTTCGCCCGCTTTGTCTAAAACCTAATAAATTATATACTAAAACCTTCCTCTTGAATTCTATTAAAAAAACCGCACCAAAATCCGTTGCGTAGTTTTAAAGATTTAAGCATACTAAGGGACATAGGGATTCACGTTTTATTATGGGATCATATTATAACCGAGGACGGTGATCCCCAGAGCAAAATGTATTTGTATAAAATATTTTAAAATACATAGGTAGATATTTTTTCCCTTTTTACACAAACCAACTGAAAAAATAGATACTTAATTTCTTTCAAATTAAACGACCTATTAAAAAATAAACTATTCATTATAAAACAAATCCGAAACAACAAAAACCGAATTTTAATTATCCGTATTCCATAGCGCGCACATGTTTTTATTTTGGCGGGAACGGATGACATCCCGTCCGCCATAACTGTCACGTAACTCTTTACTCTATGGCGAGATCGTAAAACTAAATCGTCACCGGCTGCTGAAAAGCGCTTGAAACCCCACAAAATTGCTTTGTGCTCAATTTAATCATTACCGTGTGTGATTCATAGATATGTTGTGACATGGTTGTGGTTAATTTGACTTCCCTTATTTATTTCCTGTCGTTAAATTGTAATTCGACCATAAAACTATGTTATTACTAATATTATAAAGAGGAAAGGTTTGTATGTATGGTTTTCACGCATAAACTACTGAACCGATTATATAATGAAATTTAGCACACATAGAGGGTAACTTGGGAAATCCCACGGAAACGGGAACTATGCGGGTTTTCCTTTGAAAACGCGGGCGAAAAGCTAGTGTTTGTATAAATTCGAGAGTATTTTCAACGCTATGTCTTAGGAATGAATGTAGATAATTGAGAATCAAGTTTAAATGAATCGTTTCAGAGATTGTACTAATTTCAGATTTAACAAGTTAATGAATAATTTCATTTTTAAAACATGAACCCTACAGAAAAATTCTAATCGTTTATAAGTATTTGAAATTTGCAAATTATGAAAGAAGAAAGAATAAATTTATTTTTATATAAAATAGTTCAAAGTTAATGTAATATTTTATTATCTGTGCTATAAAGTAAAAAAAATATATGGCTGTATAAAAATGTGAATACATACCAATCGTCCGGGTCGCAATCTCGGAAGCCTTTTGCAAATGGATTACTGGCTATCTTTAATTGTGTTATCTGTAAGAAATATATTCGTTTGAGTTCAACTGGAATCATTAGAATCAACGACAAAATAAATAAATATTTAGTCACACTACGAAATTAAACAAAGCAAATTACTCATACTGAAGCAATTACTCAACTAGACAAAACAGGAAGGATCCTAAAATATCTAACGCAATAGTCAAACGATTAATAAAATCCCCTTTCACATCAGAATATAAGACGGTATGGCATAGACGCAACTTAAAAGAGCCACTATTTAGTACAAAATAGTCTCAAAAATGTACAATGGAGTAAGATTACAACAAAGGCTAGTGACAAATAAACTTACCCTATGATTCTGATAAGCAGTGACCGCAGTGAAGCCAGTTTCCGGGAATATAAAAGTACGATATGGAACTGTTCCCGGGGCAGAGCTCTGCCCGTCCCCGGGCAAGTACACCACGTGTAAACGAGGTTGGTAGCGGTGCATCGAGTTTAGGATTATCTGTAGAATTGTTTGTTATAGTTGTTTATTGTTACACATTAATTCGAAAAACCAGAGATAGGTATACTTAAAAAATAAAAAATCATCGTAATAAAGGTATCTCACCCAAAATCCGTTTCTATTCAGACATACAATAAAATGAAAGGAAACAATTATTATATTTATATTTAATATTACTTCAAAATATTTGCTCTATATTAAAAAGGGAAAACTGAAACAACTACCCACTCTATATGAATCAACACTTTGTGAGGGCTGCGTCAAGCGTCTTTTGTAGTTACTGGATCGCACCGTAGGATTAGCGCGTTCAGTTTTTTTTATTTTTTTTTATGAAACCAAAATTTTATGTATATTTATAATTAGGAGAATATATTATATCGACTAGATTTCCAGTCAAAATTGGTCGCAAGCCCGTTTAATTAAATTTTTTGTAATCGATTTTACGTGAAAAAAAAATAAAGGGTGAACTAGTTAAAACTGAAACCATCGCAACCCTCTTTGAACTTTAACTATCTCTTGAAAAAATAAACACTACTTGTATACAATATACATACATGTCCATTATCATCGAGCTGATTGTTGGTCAGCTTCAACTTGTCGAAGGACACGAGTTGTCGCATCCAGTGCGCGCCGGGCGCGGGCGAGTCGGGGTGCACGTGGATGCGCGGCGGGGACACCGGGTCCGCTTTGCCCGCTACTACCCAGCTTGAACTGTGTAGAGGAAAACTTCAAAATAAGATGACTCTACCCAATAAAGGGACTTCGGACTATGGCCTTCAGACTATGTCCAGATAGATATCCATCTAGAGATAGGACCATAAACAAAGAGAAGAAGATAATAGATGCGCGGGGATAAAGGGGCTGTTTTACCCGCTACTACCCAGCTTGAACTGTGCGGAACGGAAAGATGGAAATGGTAGAATATCACATAATCATATGATGTATCTCAACCCAATAAAGGGACTTCAGCCCTCGGACTATGGCCATCCATAGATATCCATCTGGACATAAACAAAGAGAAGAAGGAGATAATAGATACGCGGGTATAAAGGGTCTTTTTTACTCGCTACTACCCAGCTTGAACTGTGTGGAACACATAATTAAATAATGGATGCAGGGCAAACCGGGTACATTTGGCCTAGCGGGCCAACCACCCGGCTTACACTGTGTAAAGAAAAAAAAATACGTTTCGTACCTATACAGCCCCCTAGCCAAGTGGCTTTCTGTTAGCGTAGCGTTCAATAGAATAGACTACGAATGTATGAGATTGACGTAAGCTGTAGATACGTTTATCTACAGCTTACGTCAATCTCATACTACATCAGATTGACGTAAGCTGTAGATACGTTTATCTACAGCTTACGTCAATCTCATACATTCGTAGTCTATTCTATTGAACGCTACGCTAACAGAAAACCACTTGGCTAGGGGGGCAGTTCAAACTATTCCCCAAAAAACTCACAAAAAGTTTGCGTCGAACGCATCACAGCTTGAAAGTTCCAGAACATTAGCAAATTTAATTGTGACACTGGTTTTTATAGAGGTAGTCTCTAGTTCATAGGATGCACTTAATACTGTACAGGTAATTTTGGTAGGACCATATTTTGCAGGTTATGTTGAGAATATTAGGAAATCGAAATCTTTATTTCCGCACAGTCTTACGTCCAGGACTTCTAAATTTAAACAATTCATATAAAAAAAACCTAAAACATCTCTGGTCAATAAATTAATCCCTGCAGAAATATCTGAAATAAAAGGCCACGTACCTGTGAAACGCATAGCGATACCGCTTATCATCCAACGGCACAAAGTCCACAAGCAACAGATACTCGGCATTAGGCAGCAGACCGGACAGCCTCGCCTGTAACGCCGGGAACATTCTCCTCCCAGCCTTGGTGACTATCATCTCTGTACCGAGCTCGTGGAAGCTTCTCCATAGCGCGGCTAGTTCTAGAGATGCAGTACATCGCGCGACCGCTGGGTGCAGTGTTACGTTCTGGTTTGATACCTGCGCAATGGACAGTGACTTAATTGTAAGGATCTTAGTTACCTATTGACTATAGGAGCTAGGATTATTATATTATAGTCTGAATGGTTAAAGATGTTAAATGACCCATATAAATGAATTTAATTGGAATCTGTTAATTTTTTTTTTCCCAAAGAAAAGGTGAAGTCAATAGAGGTACCTTTACTAGACTAAGATCATCCATTACTTATGAGTTGTAACTGTATGCAGTTTTGCACCAACGTCCAGATCATTTTTTTTAAACTAGATATAAGATTAGAGATAATTCGTAATACTTGGCAAGAAAATAAATAAAATTTCCGTGCCCGGCGCCGCGTTGAAGTTACATAAACACCTCCGAAAAGGCTTGACCGATCTTCATGAAATTTTTTGTGTCTATTAAATAAATAAAATAAAATAAATAAAAATCATTTATTGATCAATTTGTGGGTTAGGTACAAACATGTAACATTTGGACCCCAAACTAGGACAGCCTGTATTTTGGGGTCCACCTTCCTTAATGACACAATAATAACAAAACTATAGCATAATATTAAATAGATCTGCAAATCCGCCATCTATTTTTAGTGTATCTAAGCGATAAGAGAAAGGCAGAACATCGTTTTCCGGTTAGCTAGTAATACTACAAAGTTACCGGCATCCGTGGCGGCGGCTGCGGCGGTGGTGGGGCGACCTGCGCGCCATGGTCCCTACAGGTGCTCTCGCTGAGCGCCTGCAGCGGGGAGTACGTGCTTCGGGAACATACTGCACTCTGTATAGATAAATAGGATATTAAATAAAAAGCAAAAATATCACATTTGGAGAAAACTCACGACATATAAAAAGATTAAAAAGGATATCATAATTTTAAAAGACAACATTAATTTGTATTAAGTTTAACTTAATAAACATTCAACTTTATGTTATCATTAAAAGAACTCAACTAATAATTAAAAAAACAGTACTATGTTTAATGATATTATAAAACAAATAAAATAATTTGGTAAGTATATTTTTAAAAGGGCTCAAGGCTTTTTGAGGCCAAACATAATTCCATCCTCGAGATCTCTAATCCACCATCATAAAAAAGAGAGGTTGCACTCCGGGAGTTCCGGCAGAAGCGAAAACTTGATTATTAACGTTCAGCATGTTTGATATTTTGGAATGGTATCCGTCCTACGCATAGAATATAAGGGCTAAAAAAAAACATCCGTCTTACGCTTTTTCGATCAGGCCACGTGTCCTAACGCGAGTTTAAGATTTTATACCCTACGCCGCTAAAGAAGTTTTCACTTCAATAACAAAGATCCAAAATTTTCAAGAAAAATATCACGCAAAACGAAAAATTTATTTATAAGTACAGAAGATTGAACTGCTACTACGTACTACAAAAATAAGATAACTTTGTCCAATGACCATATCATTAATAACTAAATTAACCCAAATACATACATCAGTATAAATCACAGGTGCGTTAACATCTCTGGGCGTGTTATGTAGCGAGGGTAGCACAGGGAGCTGGTCTTGGTCCCGGCTGACGCGTTCCGCTAGCGACTGCAAGTAGGCGCCTCGAGGGAACTGACTTGATACCACGCCTGGGGAAATATTAAAGAGGTGTAAATACCTGGAAAATACTGTGGAAAAAGGACGTCTTTACGTGTGAGGTGGCCAACACGATATGCTATAGATAAACGGTTTTCTATACAAATATTATAAAGAGGAAAAGTTTGTAATGTATGTATGGTTTTCACGCATAAACCTCCCAACCGATTTTGATGAAATTTGGCACAGGCAATCTTTAGACCCTGAGAAAGAACATAGGCTACCTTTTATTGTGATATGTATAAAAGCCTAAAAAGAAAGTAATAATAAGTGATAACTGCGTTAAAAACAACCGCCTTCAAACTTGCACTTGCAACATCACTTGCAACATTTACAAATACAGACAAAAATGCTTATAAAATAAAAACTAGCTACTGGGCCTATCCGAATAAAATTTTTATGGGACCAATTCGACACCATCCCGCATCGAAAAAAGAATCACGTAAATCGATTCAGAAACCTCGGAGTAATCGGTGTACATACATAAAAAAAACATACCGGCCGAATTGATAACCTCCTCCTTTTTTTGAAGTCGGTTAAAAACTAAAACTCACTCTAAAAAGAGATCAACGATAAAACAGTATCCGCTGAAATTATTTTCGCTGAAAGCCATAGTCAGCTTAGTTACGCATTCAGATCTTTGATGTTATAATATTATGGATCCTGGATCTTTATAATATGAACCCGCCTACTAGCACAAAAATAATGTAGGTAGGATATTCAGATATATATCCAAATTTGGTTGATTCCAACAAAATGTAACCTATCTGAAGAAACAATACCTTTTAGGTATTATATTATATCTTATTACATTTTAGTTAAATATCTGAACTCATTATCATTTTTGCATCTCAATTAAATGTTATTGTAATTTCATAGCGTGCGCGTGGCTTTTACGCAACTCTACAGATTCAGTTCAATCCAATAATAATAATTAAACAGGATTGCAAATATGTATAAGATTGCGTCGGCACTTTTCACAAAAATCTAATTAACTAATTAGGTATTTAAATATTAAGCCGTAGACTATAATTTGTATTTGAAAATCGGTTACACTGAAAATCGCATTGCAGAAAGTTATTCTGCGACACATATTATAATCAGCTTTACCCCGCGGTTTTTTAAATTTTTTATGTTATTCTACATAAAAATAATGTTTCGAGGCACAGATTAGAGCAGTAGTTCCTGAGATTAGCGCCGTTACCAAACAAACTCTACAGTCTACAGCTTTACAAAATATTAGATAGATTCACTGATGTAAAGGTCATAATATGATAGCCGTCGCAAAGTTTTTCATGTAATATTAAGCGCTAATTTAATAATTTTGTGTTTTCTTACCTTTCTACCGTTTTACTGTAGTAGTAGGTACTATAGTTCATATACCTGAGTATTTAATCACATTATAATAGATTATCTTACACTGTTTATTTATACTTTATCACAAGCACAAATGAATCTTCTAGTTTCACAAAAACCCAACAGGATACGAGTTCCCGTCGCCAAGCGACACATCACTGAAACTTGGCACCAACGCACCGCTAATTAAATTACATAAAAATGGCCACAAATCCAAGAAAAAGATAACAAACAACCCCATAAAAATCGTAAACGTCCACTCTCAGGCGGACATCTCACTCAACTAATTGGTGTAATGGCGGGAAATTCAAAACGCATTCAGAATGGCTGCAATTATTTCATCGCCGGTTGTCAAGAGGAGGATTATAAATAAGACGGGCGATGAAAACTATACTTACGTAGAAACGACAATGATCTTCGGTTTATTTTGAGAATATTTTTATTATTCCTTTACGATTATTGAAGAAAGTCTGTTGTCTATTGAGAGAAGTTGCACGTTTTCATAAAGTAGCAAGACAGAATTATTACTTATTGAAAACGAAGTGTAGGTAACAACATTTACCTATATTACCAACGTTAATAATTAACTTTACAAAGAAATAATTACATGACGATTATGAATTAACCGTCATACGTTACCACAATACTAAATTGAATAAATACAACAAGTTTAAAGAAAAGTTTAAAAAAATATCTGAAGTTTCATTCATTTATGCAAAAGTAATTAAATACAAATTTGGAAAGTTTATCAAATGGTAGGCATTATGGTAGGTATGTTTTTTTTTTTTAATCAAACGACTTACCCAATTGGTATTCTAAAGTATGCTAATTTTATGTTTTTTAAATCTAATTTAATTCAAAGTATTATTTAGGTATTATAAATATTTAAAATTCCGGTACCTATATTCAACACAATATTTATTAAAACAATATTCTTCACCTATGCCTAAATTAATTGAACTATCTGCCATTGTTAACTAAGACGTCTATTATAAAACAATACAATCTTATTTTTTTAATATTGACGAAAATCGTAAAAATCTAAATTTCGATACATTCTGTCAAATATGCGATCATACCTACGTGACGAAAAAACAAAATAATTAAAAAAATAATCTCATAAAGTGACAAGCATGAAACATAATGTACAATAAAAAATATACTTTATTACATATACATATAGATATTATATGGTTGCATTTGTCAGTTGAAAGTAAGTAATAATTTTTTGTACCCGTCGAATGAGTATAATAATTATCATTTATTATTTGTACGCGGGTATAATGTCTCGCATTTGCTCTTAAATCATAGGTATCACAAGAGAATATACGTGCATATCTGCATATTGTATCGAAATTAATTACGTTGCTGTTTTCTTTAGTACTCAGGTTTTGTAAAATTGTTTTTTTGTTATAGCATAACAATGCTTTGTTCCAAAAATACACACAAAATACGCTAAAGTATGCAAAAATAATAAAATTGGAATGTTCACAATAAGAAGGCATTATTTAAGTTTATTAGTTACTAACGGCCCGCCCCGGCTTCGCCCTTGGTATACGTTTCTCTCCTTATGAACCATCCTCGTATCTACTTCAAAGAATATTATAAAAAGAATCAACGAAATCGGTTCAGCCGTTCTTGAGTTATGCGCTTACCAACACATTTTGCGATTCATTTTTATTTTGTCGATTAATCCAATAACTCTACCTCACGTATCATTTAATTTATCAGGCCAACAAATTGCTAACACATGCAAAAAACCTATCACTATAAAAATAAACATGAATTTAATGCAATGCTAATTAAAATCCAATATTAATTTCGATGTGACTTTTGAAGTTAAACTTCTTTATCAGGGTTGGAAAAAAATTTTGTGTAACCTTTTTTCGTTACGCGTGACATTTTTCCGTTACGCGCCATCTATATCTTATCCCTACCACGCGTGATTCGACGTATTTCTGTAAAGTTGCATATAGTAAATTATTTTTTTAAAAATAAGGTCATAAAGAAGTTTCACTTCTTACGTGTGTAGGTAGGTAAACTAGTAAACGCACACTTATTTTTTTTATTTAATAAACACATCTTGTAGATATTATATGATCTATTTTCAAAAAAAAAAATAATATGTACCTATTCCTAAAAGGATGCATATAAGAAGGACAGATTGTCTTTGTATTTTCTTTGCGTTTTGTTTCATTAGAAAAGTTCATTCTCTCTATAAATCTAATCTAATGTAAACATAGAACAAAGTGTCACGTCCGTTCCACTCCAATTACCTTTATGACCCAGCACTTGCCAAATGTATTGATAATTTAATTATAGCACAATACGTGAATAATAGAACAGTCATTAATTAAGAATGCCTATTCAACATAGCGCTGTGTAGTATTTTAAATAGAATCGTTACATATGTATATATTTTCTTTATTTCTTATTATAATGTCATTCGTTCACATTTATTAATCTAGACTTTTATAAAAAAAGGAATCACTGGTTATAGTGCAGAGAAAAGTACAACAAACAAAAATACTAGACAGATAAAAAAACATTTTATAAATTTGTAGCAATTAGCAATTACAGATTGATATCTAAATGAACTCGGAAAGTTAACATTGTCACCTAACATTGTTATTTGGAACCCAACCGATATTTCAATTCTGTTTTGCATTAATTATTTGAAACTAGTGGTCCGCCCCGGCTTCGCCCGTGGTACATATTTCGTTTTCGTTTCGCAATAAAAGATAGCCTATGTCCTTTCTCGGGTATCAAAATATCTCCATACCAAATTTCATGCAAATTGGTTCAGTAGTTTAGGCGTGATTGAGTAACAGACAGACAGACAGACAGAGTTACTTTCGCATTTATAATATTAAGTATGGATATTCACTGTCGTACGTGTGCGAATCACATTAATTGACATTGATTATTTTTCTCTTTAAATTATAATTTTTAATTCAAATTTATTATAATTAATAATGAATGTATTGCTATAACGCTATTTATAACATTTTTTAAAAAACATAACAATCGATCAGTCATACTAGTCTTAAAAATGGAATTGACTTCTGTCTGAAACAAACAAACTAAAATTGCAAAACAACAATAATTGAAGTACCAGGCAATCAGAAAACATACACAACTTCAACGTACACAATCGAAAGCTCTATTCACCTCGCACATTGTAAAAAGCTCCTAACCTAAAACAATCATGATGCAGTGAAACAAATGGTGTCATTAATAAACGCATAACGACTGTCTAATTACACAATAGCAGGTACGCAGCCAATTATTGTCGTCTCTTATAGCACAAATGAAGTCGCTTCCTAAACAATAAATCCGCATTGATTGAACGCTATAAATCTGGCGCCGGAGGGCGCCGTGTAGGGCTGTCAACTTGAAATTAGCTTGTTTTAATTCGTAACGCAAATTACTCCTATTGGAATTTGGAATAAGTCACCTTTTTAACATGCAATCTTATCTTAATTATTACATAATTTTATACACGTAAACATGCTAACGGTGCAGTACATGACTTCTTTGATGTTCCAATGACCTTTCTTAATTGATTCTTAGAAGTAATTTAATATGCAGCTGTTTAGCGAAAGTATCTATAGAAAATAGTAGCACCTACGTGAAAAAATTATCCTTTCTACAGTATGCTTCACAATACACAATATTCAAAAAATCAGGTTTAATTCTGGCCTGATAAGGTTCATTATGACCATTAGGACAATAATTTTATAAGGAAAGTGGCAGCCCTGCCTGAAACCCAACACGTGTAGCTCAGTCCTTACCACGACACACTGATTTACGTACCCTTAACCACTTCATATTGCCACACCGAATATACTCAAATGCATTGTGTGCACTTTAAGATTTTCTGTGGGAATGTCGATTTTGAAGTAACCTTCTATTGAGGTGGTCAGTTCCCACCGCATTCCATAGCCATGAGTTAACGAAAATGTAAAACAAAAGAGTAAAAAGTATATGGACTTGGTCCTTTGGTCTTATAAATTTCAATTTTTGACCATGAATGAAGTTTGTCATTGCATACTAGATAAATGTAAAGTTGGGTAGTTACAAGGATAGTTATGTACTTAGTCGTAGATAATAATATGTATAAAAGAATTTTTCAGAATTATCTTTGACATTTTCGAGTAAATTCACAAGAGCAAAGATACTTTATATGGCCCATAAGGCCCTTACATTATATTATCGTTTACGAATATCAAACTGCACTACACTGAACTGTCAGATCGTCTGTAATAACTATTCTTGCATTGTTTATCTTTGCATACAACGAACCCTGTTATAACGAGCTGTAACAGGTTTACAAAACGACAAGCACAGTTTCAGCACAAATTAGCACAGAGCAACTTTGATCAGCGGCTTAGTGTCAACATTGCAAGCATAGCTCATTAAGAAGCCAATCGACAACGTCACTATAGCATTCTTTTGTAGGTGAACTATGCATTACTTAGTGTTAATTTACAATAACAACTACGGTTTACTGCTTTGGAAGATAAAAATGATATCGGAGGTGGTGATGGATGAAAAACCAATAATTTTTGAGTAACTTACTTAAGGTAGAGTTCCATTAAGTTGGTTACAATCACAATGCAGAAAACTTGGTCTTGGACGTAAAAGCTATATGAGAGCCATTATATAATTAATATCTTTGTTTTCGTTGTCAGTTTGAATCTTTCGCAAGTTGAAAATTGAGGCGTTTATGGTGTATAAAAGGCTCAGGTTCACACAGCACATAAATTACACACTAAGATCATGAAGTCATTTTACCTGTGCTTTGCAAGAAAATACTTGCCATAAGGAATCTGGAGCAATTCTTAACTCTCTCTCTATCATTCTAAAATTTCATAACCTCAAAATCGATACAAACAACAATTGTAAAACAATAGTTAATGTATGTACGATAAATATTTGCTTCCCCGCTTTTGTTCCCGGAACATCGGGGAGTTGTCGCTGTCAGTGGATCCCGATGTTTTGACTGTTGATTGACTGATGCTACCAACAGAGTTCTATCTTGGGATCGATTCTAGATACCTGCAAATCTATCGATGTGACCAGATGTGGCTAGCGAAAATAGTAACTTCAGCGCTGCCGTTACTGATAAATTTGTGTGAACTGCTAGATTTTTTAACCTATCCTATCACAACTTTAGGCAAAGGTAGATAATTGATCCACATTTATAGCTCGCAACAATAAAAATTGTTAAGTGTATATTAACAAGATGTTATCATTGCCAAACAAAAGCGTATCAAGAAAAGATAAGATGTACCTACTTCTAAAATGCTTTTCTCTTAAAGCATGAATACAATCCTAACCAACTATGTAGTACATTTCATAACCATAGGAGGAAAGGCTGCACTCTGTAGTTTTTTTAAGCATATTATGACGTATTATTTGGTCTAGTTTTGTACAAGAATGTGGCTTAGATTTGTAATTTTGACCCCTACTGCTACCCCTTCAATATTTAGACACATTGCATGAACCTTCTTTATTCGAAACGAATTTATTGTCAACCATAGACACCAAATTTTAAACATTCATCTCATAAACAAATTTGAAACGTATCTCCAAGGCGTAGAATACATAATAGCATGCTTATAATTAACATTGCACGCACCGCCGCGGTCGCTAATGGTGATTTGTGTCCCAAGCCTCGTTAGCTGCTACCGATGCAATAATGTTGCTGTTACGAATTATTTCAGTTCTAGAAACATCTTTTGGGTTATTCATCTATACTCTATATTAATATCTAACATATGCTGGTTTACTAGGGAGTACCTATGTATACCACAGCGTAGGTTATATTAGAAAATATTTTATGATATTCTACACGGATGCGCAGATAGATTTTGTGACTTACGTTTAACAAACTTTAGAGACTTTGCTAAATTTTGCTATAACAAGAAAACTGTAAATTAATATCGTTTTGTTACGTATCTTTTAAATACGGCATAATGAACAATGATTAACAATTTGTATGTATGATACCACTCCAATGAGTTTGATTTACGGGGCGAGGCAGGTCGTCACTTCCCGCCCTTATTCATAACTCTTGTCACATCGCTCAGAGAAGTGTTAACGCGGTTATAGCAATAATTAATTTTAAATTCCAAATGGTACTAAAACTGAAGCTATGCTTGCTGTTCGTCTTGGCTTTAACTGGACAATGAACTGAACGGAAACTAGGCCTATCCTATAATCTAGATTTTAAACAATTTTTGTTATAAATTTGTGAAAAGAGAGAAATCCGTCTTGTTTCATATATATTTATAAAAGACAGTACATAGGTATATTTAACAGAAACTTACTTATCGATAAATTTACAATGCAGAGTAATTATATTCGGATGTTGAAGAAAATTAAAAAATATATAAATATAATAAAATTAAAAAATATAATAATATAAGTTTTCCAGAGTGGAGATAATGGTTCTAATTTAGTTCTTTCATGTGTTATGAAGTTAAATTTAATAATATTCATTCACAAAATTTTACCAAAAAAGGTCAAATTTTACCACAATCCTTCTGCACGCGACTGTATCACAATAATTGAGTGCGTTCAGATATTTTTTGCCGCGAGTGTACGATTTATATGTTTGACATTTAGTGGAATTTCCTCCAATAAATTTGAAGATCGGAATAAATAACCCTGCACCTCGAGTTACTAACTTATCTCAACGTTACAAATTAACCACATTTTTGTCTTTATATTGTATCAAGGTATTATTTTTGTTCAACAAACACTACTAACAAACAATAAAGTACGTATATATAAATAAGTAGTTTTTAACTTGATAAACTATTGTGTTATACGATTTACACGGTGTTTGTTTTTTAAAATTGCTCAAAAAAGCCAACGATATAGCGCGGAAAAAGAATTCAATAGCGGATTTCCTCGTAGAAAGCTGCGGCGGATACTTTAGAGGCGGCTTACATAAGATTTTTTTACATCTATACCTGCATTTCTATAGTAGCAATTACCTATGTTTATATTTATAATCAATTATTGACTATTCTAAAGTAGAATTACCGATTAATTATACACATTTTATCCATGATTATTTCGATTAGATTACCAAATATCATTTGTACCTACGTTTAATTGTTAACATTTCTATTCAATATTATTATTATAGAAAATTTTAAAATTTCAAGGAAGTTCTGTAAATACCCGAGCCCTAATTGAGGTAATTTATATAGGAATGTGTCAAGACGACGCGCGCGCGCATAGTTCAGATTACACTATAGATCGGTGATTTGTGACCACGAGGGTGGTATCTCTACTGGTAGGAAAAGGGATACAAATTGTAATACGCTCCAAATAATATCATGATATTATGATACGTGCCTAATGTTATGAACGCGCTAGAGTGTATGTTAAGCTTTTAGAAAATGAATGGTCAAGTTGAACTACAATAACCCTTTAAAATGCGAAGTTATGTCATCAAGGATAGTTGGATAAATTTATGTTACTATTTTAATAAATTATTGAATGTATAAATTTTTAATATTATGAACTATTTTTATAAGAGTGACTTAACTATGCTGAATGGTCAGATGTGATTAACTGCACAAAGGTCATTTTTAAATTCGGACAGACGCATTGGCACTTTTTTCGCTTTATCAAAATGCAGACTATAGCTAAAACTATAAGATGTTTAAGAATAAAACAACTTTTACTAAACATTGTATAGCTTCTTATTAGTCAAAAACTAGGAATTTTTCGCTATTATGCCTTAAGTACCTACATTAAAGTCCCGTACTTATTCTAAAGATAATTAAAGCTAACATACCTTTCAGCAGCTTTCTATTTGCATTTTATTCGTATTATAAAAAAAATAACAATGTTTAATTTAATAATATTCGATATAAATCTCAGAATATAAACATAACAATGAAAATGTTCCGTCGACATGTGTTACCAACATAGAAACGTCATGCGCCTGTGCTCATGAGAACCGAATTGTTTATATTCAACTAAACATGCATACTAGCATTGTTTTCTGACTTTGTTCGTCCTTTTAAATATTATAAGACATTAATTTTAATTGATCTTCATACATCATTTATGAAGCCTAGTGTGAACTCTATCACACTAACTTGCACACTCTTTGGTTCACATTATGATTTAGAAACCTATTCCTACAGTATTCCCATATTCATGACTTGCTTTTTATGTGATTTGACGTGTAATTAGACATCCGCAAACTTTTAAGCAAATAATCAAACTTTGAACAAGATTTTCTAGGAAGAAAGTCAGGACTCTACTTTTAATATTTCCACATAAATTTATTAACTGTTAGTATTAATATTTAATTTATTGTACGTCACCAAGATCAACAGTCGTCATCTAAAAAGTATGTAGGCAATTCAATTGTTCCATAACAATAGAAAACATCATCAAATAAACAGACAAACGCTCTAGCCACTTCAAAGATCTTGCGGCCACTTACTGCGGACGTTTAAAATTAAATATTACATAAATAAACAAATCACAAGGAGCTCCAGTTTATTTTGCTTAAATCGTTATATCGCGCCTTGCCGAGATGAGATCTGCTACAATACATTATCATTCAAAATAGACACGTTTATTTTATACCATTATCGATTTTAATTTACGTTACGATTCCGATGAAATTATCGTTCGGAAAATAAACAAAGGTTGCCATATTTTATTGGTGTTTATTTTTTTCCACGTATGTTGGTACGAGAACAAAAGTATCAGAATAAGTGCGTATTTTGAAACGCTTCGGAATTGGCTTTGATTTAAATTTAGAACAATGTCTATTTGTAAATTGTTTATGGCAATTGTATTTGTTTGAACTAACCATAGATTCTGAAACGGGCTGAAAGCATGACGCATAAGTTGCTCCATTTTTTTATATTTTTACTTTATATTTGTGAATCACGGTATCGCTATAAAAGGAGGTCTTTGATATTGGGTTGCGTCTCTTTGCATGTAGGAAAACGCGATAACAGAGAACCAGAAAAATACTTACTTTAAATGTTTAGATGTGTTATAAATTTGAATTTTGTTGGTAGAGCCCTGGGGCCGTAGACAAAGTACCTAACAATTACAAAACGATAACGAAGTTAGAAATCGCAAAAATGTATGGGATTGACATACGCCGCGTTAGATCACGTGGTCTATCTAATGTCAATCCCATACATTTTTGCAATTTCTAACTTCGTTATCGTTTTGTAATTGTTACTTTGTCTAAGGCCCCTGAACCATTAACAAAAGAACCAGTAAGAAGTAGATTATATTAATTGTATTAATTTTATGATAATAATTTTTATAAATTAAACAATATAAAGTTTTTAAATTAATTCTGCGAAGACTTTATTAGTGGTTAATACCTAACAATGAATACCGTGGTACCTAATTTACAATTATTAAGTATTTTACTTTTAAAAACGAATGACCAACTAGAACTTATACCAAGTACATACCAACCTTTGCTAAATAAGTTATGGTTTTTCCCAACAAATCAATACTAGGTATTTACTCCAAATTAGGCACTTCCAAAAGTCAAAGCTATTAATTGGACCACCTACAAAATATCAATCGACACTTCACTGTTGACATTTCTTTCAAATTCTCACGCTAAAACAAACAACTATTTTGGTCCGAGGATTTGAAACAAAAACGGGGGATTAGGAGGCTCGCTAATGAAAACAAACTATCGAGACATAATTTATAACACTCTGACCGGCTTGCATTTGTCATCTTTCATGAGTTATTAGTAAGGAAAAATAATAAATCAATTTTTGTTAAATTTTTCATTACACTTTCGTTAGGATGTAACACGTATACCTACCTATATGCGATGGATAATCTATAAAAGAGTATAGTTAATACACATAACAAAGAAGACTAAAAGGTACTGAAAACAGTCGTGATATATTATTTATTTTTAACATCGATAAAAAAGCTAATACAGTGAAATTTTGACTCTTTATTCTGGGTTCCCAAAGATAGCAAAACTCTTCTATGTTATGTTCCTTTATTAGGTAAAATAAAGTTCTTGATATTTCATTTTTAAGTTGAGTTTGTTAAAAATGTAACTACTGAAATGTTTTTCATGAAACATATTATATATAAGTACTAAAATCGTTAAAAAGTTCAACCATAAAAGTTTATTTTAGATTACGTAGTTATGTACCTTTTTATTTCATGTCGCCTTTAAAAATTCGTGTTTAACTTTTCAAGAAGTAGGTAATAAAAAAGTGAAATATGTCCCCAAGCTGAAAGGTACAAAATTAGCTGATAAGATTAGGCCACGTGGGCCGTAGGATCTGCAATTTGTTATTTTTTACACCCTTGCATAGTCATCTGTTGATAGGACGCAACGCGTCGTTTGTGTACGGAAATGTTATAATTTTTAGAATATGCATTCTTATTGTATATCTTCTAAAATCGTAGTAGAATTCGTAGGTTTATTATCTTACTACATATATACTCTACATAATATCATCTTCAAGCATGAAAGGTTACGTGTAGAGACTTATAAAATTATAAATGTTTCGAAAAACTCATGATTTTCTATCGCAATTTTAACCGAATTTATTTATACGAAGACGTATTTCATAACATCTTGAAATATGCAGATACTGAAGATGATATTAAGATAAAAATATCTTATAGGCTCTGGCGCAAATTTTAAGAAGCAGTTAAAAGTTTTTTTTTTTTTCTGTCAAATATCTTTGAATTAATAGGTAATAAATTATAACAATAATTAATGGTTCGATGATGATTTTATTCGATTTTATTGAAAATAAAATGTATAGGTAGTCTACTCATTGAAACCACCTGAAGCTCGAACTAATGTAGCAATTTTTTTTATTTTTTTTATAACTTGCACACGTGTCAAAGCTCTTGAGACTGTCAAATGCAGATACCATGCGATTTAACAAAAAAGTTTACCCTTTAAATGGTCACAACTAGTTCTAATCCCATTTAACGGTATTTTGTAGATTTATGGAGCACTTGAGAGTTTTTGCAATAAAATGTTAAAAGGGCTTGAAATTGTACAATTTGACATTATTGGACGCAAATTGAGACAAACCAGGCGCAATTTTTTTAAGAATCAAGATTTTTAAAACAGAATATTTTCTAGAATTTTAAAGTTTTTATTATAACCATGTTATGATTTGGAAACTACATTTAGCACGAATGTAATATTTATAACAATTACATGGGTTTTTGACTTTTTGACTATTAAAATAAAATCATGTACCTACCTCATGTATATTTTGCTAGAAATGTTATTTATCTTTAAAATTTGCATAATCATCATGATCACCCACGTCGACGAATGCATATTTTTTGCTTACATGGGCAAAAATGCCTTACGTCGGCATTAGATAGCTGGTATCTACATTGTGTGAATAAAATAGGTAGGTACAGAAATTATAAATATGTTATTACTAGCTACATAAATTATAAATTAAAAAGTTAGGTACTTTATTGACGGTAAATATTGAATTCCCATAATAATTTAACTTAAACATTGACAATTAACGTAAAAAAGACCTCTTATGTAATCTATGCAGCCAAAAATAAAAAAATATCTTATTTTCCACCTCTTACAATAGACTCACAACCTTTAAACAGATCTAATGAAGAAAAATATCTTGGCCTAATCTTGTATAATAAATTAACATTTAAATCACATATAAACCATGTGAGATCTAAGTTAATACCACTTACAGGAGCTTTAAGAAATGCGGCTAAATATATACCATTTAAATTACGTTATAGTATCTATAACACGCTTGTTAAACCACATCTAGATTATCTTATCCCAGTTTGGGGGCAATCGGCGCCTACTAATTAAAAAAAAACTACAAATTACGCAAAACAAACTAGTAAAAATCCTCTTTAACTTTAATTTTTTAACGCCAACTAAGGATCTATACATCTATATATCTATTTGGTACGGAACAAATTGTTTGATTTAAATAAATTATATAAATATCACACTTGCATACTGATTAAAAATATTCTATCTAATAATATAAAAACACAAATAACACTAAACAAAAAATCCCACAAATACCACACACGAAAGAGTGATAACCGCACGAGCCAAGCGAGCGAAGCGAGCGAGTCGCGTCAACGGCCGGCCTAAATAGGGTAATTGCGCTGGTTTGCCGTCCAGCTTCTGTTTTCGTCCATTTGACTGACCTGCTACAATCACGTGCGTAAAACTTGAATACAAACCTACCTTCCCGCGCAAGTTTGCACTTTTTACGGTCCATAATGTTTAAGCAACAGTACTATCAACATGAAAATTTGATTTGACAAGAAGAGAGTTCAAAAAATTAACGTAAAAGTGGCCGCTTCGCATACGTGCCTTGCAGATGTCATCGCGCGAGAGAAAAATTTGCCGGCGAGAAAAGTTCATGGTAAGGTAAATCACTGTTTTAGCTAGTTTACGTAATGTTTTTGGTACGTATTTTTATTTCTAAGCATAATAAACGCAATTATAAGTGTTTATCATACTTTTTTATAATACTCTTGGAAATATTAAGTGGACGGATACTAGGTTACCAAATTCTCAAAATATTTGGTTTTCGTCCAAGTGGACGGAAACTCAAACAGCTACGTGAATATTTGTTAGGGTCATTTTACTTTATCGGACCTTTAAAATACTGAATAGTTTCTCCCGAAGTGATCTTTATTGCTATTAGTTTAGTTTTTTTGGTTTCCGTCCACTGCTATGTCAGTGCTGCCAAAATAAAAAAATATTTAAAGAAGTGGACGAAAACTAAATTTAGCGTTAAATGTTTTAGTTTTCGTCCATGAATGAGTATTGGAGTAGACAAAAATTAAATATAGCTATTCTTTTGCATTACTTTTCGTCTATTTTTACGTAAGTATTGAAAAGTTTTCTATTCAGTATCTTCCTTATAAATAATTGCTGAGGGCCAGAGTGTTGTAGGTACCTAATGTGTGAAGTAGAGTCAATTATTCGTAGCATAAATGGGGGTAGGTCAGACATAATACACTGTATTATGTCTGTGTGTGTAGGTATAATACGTTTCATTTGATAAACAAAGTATTAGAATGAAAATTTTTGTTGTTAGAATGAATATTTCTGTTTTTTGATGTTATTTCTTAGTCCTGTAATTATTACTTGTTTAATTTACATTGTAAGGAACGCATTCCTTTCTTTATTACGAATGATTATACAGTCATCACTAACGCCTTTAAGGACTGCCAAGTGCTACATAGATCTCAGTGTTGACTTGTTATATTGATTATTATTAGTAAAACCACAAGTAAAACTAAACCTGTTAGGTAGTGAGAAATTGTAATGTTAATTAAATAAACGTATATATTTACCTGTAATTGATTTTTAACTAAATAGTTGACCTACCCTCCTTTTTCTACACGGTGGTCGAAAACTAGCTTACACTAGGACGAAAACCAGTTTTTTTGGACGAAAACTAGCATTTACCCTACTTTTGCAGAAAATAATTTAAATAAAAAGATACATCAAAATGATTTATTTTCCCTTAATATTATCTTAAAGAAGACTATATAAGGACTTAAAAAAAATATAATATGTTTAAGGAAGGGTGCTCCAAAATATTTATTTCGTATCACAAAGTTGGCAACTCCTATAATTGGACGAAAACCAGCGCAATGACCCTATTCAAATAGGTAGCGAGGAGCGAAGCGACGAGCGTATTAGGTTAACACTTTATACGGTAAGAGAAACTTAAGATTTGAGGGAGCACAATTGTACAATAGCTTGCCTAAAGCAATTAAAGAATCCTCATCAATTAATATTTTTAAAAATAAATTAAAGACATACTTAACTAATTTCGATAGCTGATTGTGTTATACTAACTGCAAAATTGTTATTTCTCATATTTGTAAAAGATCATATTGTATTGTTCTTGTTTATGAGATTAATAAAGTTCTTTAAACCGAAACGACATTGTTTAAAATTTAATATTGTAGTTATTCTGTATTATAATTAATTTGTATAATTGCATTTATTTTTAAATCCATGACGATATTAATTATTTCATGTATAGGATGTTACATGCGGCCACGGCCTGTGGCCACGGCGGACGGAGATCGGACCCGACACAATATCGTTCACGACAAAATATCGTCACGACGTGGGAGCGTGTTTGTTATACACATAACATGTCAAAGTAAATTAATGAGCGGGCAGGGTGGGCGGCGTTTTTTGTTGTAATTAGCCGATCGCCGGAACAGCTATGCGCTACTAATTGCTAATGTAGAATACACTGAAATTTAACGCGTACCGACATTGTCCTTGCCGGAACTGAAGACCCGTGTAGCATATCCAACAAAATAACTATTTTACTTATCTTTTAAATACCTACATGCAATCATCCTATTTTATATTTAAGTAGAGACTTTTAGGTGCTTTTAGTTCTGATACATAAGTTATATCTACTGTATGTCAGCCAAACCATAAGTGCAGACATGCACTAAGTTCTCAGTACCAATTCAAATGTTTACGTATTTCTTACCTACAGTAACATAAGTGTTTACCTAGTCGCTTAATTTAATTTTGCAACCGATGAATACAAAAAACTTATTAGCTACTACTGTGCCAGTAATAGGTATCTATAGGTAAGCCTCAGGCCTCAGCGCCGGCCTCCGTCAATCTGGCCGGGTTATATCAAAGACAAAAAACCATAATGTCATTACAAGACAAAAGGTCGTCACAGATTATGTACTGTTCGACAGCGCCAAATGTCAATCGTCGATGGAAGACTCGCGCGCGCTCCCGCTGACAGATGGATGAATGAACGAACGAACGATATGCAAGCGCGCGGTTTACTCAAGCAGAGAAATATGATTGGAATTAAGATGATCGATCTCTTCGTGTACCTACTTTGTATTTGACTTTTAAATGGGCTCAAAATAACTGATTAATTTGATTGCATTTACGCTGTTGTCTGACGGTTACAAATGGCGTGGAGGCTAGGTTCTTAATGTTAGTGGTAAGTAATATGTAATTAAAGTGCAATAACTATCCATATTTTTTTATAGAATGTATTTCTACAGATTGCAAAGTTCCTTGCAGTTAATATGACATACCTATTATGATCATATAATCTTAGCATAGATATTTCCTGAATTTTAAATTAGAACTTTTCGACTTGTAAACATTTGCATTCGTTCGAAAAATCCTTTCAAATACTTTTGAAGATAAACAACCCTACCGAACCTCCCTCATTATTGGAGCCTATATCTAAATATAGAATTAGTGCCCTGAATAAAAACGGTTATAAACTTGTGACTCACGAGCATCTTTCATGATGAGTCAGTAGGTATAAATGTAAGCCATGACCCATGTAAGAAAACAATAGTACCTATAGATAAACAATAATTATAAAGACGTTGTTTAATTAATAATTGAACAATTAAATATTTTATAAGTAAATAATATAAAAATAAAAATGTATGCGTGTACCTATTAGTGTAGACTGTAGAGTGTAGACTACTGTAAGGCTAGTGTACACAGTACGTAAGAAGTGAAACTCTTTATGACCTTATTTTTCAAAAAAATAATTTACTATAGGCAACTTTACAGAAATACGTCGAATCACGCGTGGTACGGATAAGAAAAAGATGGCGCGTAACGGAAAAATGTCACGCGTAACGAAAAAAATAAAAATGTAACACTAAATTTTTTTCCAACCCCGATGAAGAAGTTTCACTTCAATAAAATAAATATTTTCAAAAAAAAGTTTTTGATGCATACGAATTATTTATCAAACGATTTTGAAAGTAATTTAATCTGTAGTTATGCATACTCGCCTATCTTTCATGATTCTTATTTCCCTCTACCACAAATTTCTTAGATAGAGTCATTTTTTAACTTTGTTGGCTGTTGCACATTTGCAATGCGACCTATATTATAATGTACCTAATTATATATTCAATAGTATAAGGACTCCGTAATTTTACGAATGATATAGAATTCAAAATATTATATTCTCTATCATCTCTGAGGACTGAGCTTGGGACTGAGACAAGAATGATTGATTGATTTTTAAAAAAGCGTTTGCGCGATTTACTTTCCAACGACAACAAGCCTACATTTATGATTTTTTTTACAGCCTTAGATAATATCCGAATGATTGCGGTTTGTAATTTGAAAAAAAAAAACTTCCTTATTATAAACAAAGCAATTACCTATAGGTATATTTAAAAAATGTGCATAACAATTTTTTTTTTGTTACATAAATGATAAATCGAAACTGACTTCAGGTATAATAGGTAATTATCCGTTGATGCCGCTTTTAAAACGTTATTTCTTCTTTATTATTTTTTGTTAATTTTAAAGTTATTGCTAGTAAGTACTAAGTAGATATATATTATGCTATTTAAAACACGTGGAAACTTGTAAGATTTCTTTTTTAATTTCACTTGTTTTTGCAATAAAACATGAAATAATTTATAGACGAGTATATTTATTTGGACATTGAGAAATACACGAAAAATATCTATGACTAAGCTTTTGTAAACGAAAGAGTACAAGGTGTACCTACCTATCCTCGAAATTTTTTTTATTTTTATTTATCAATGCACTCAGACTTAATAAATTATTATTTATGGTTGAACTTGAATACATAGGGGATAATTTTTTTCATAATAAATAGTTTATATATTATCTAAAACATGTCTTGTACTCAAACTTGTACAATGTAGGTATAAAATTTAAATTTTGGATGATTGTATGAGAGAGTTTTAAATATTTGGTTTTAACCGTCATGCATTTACGGGACTGAAAAATCAGCATGAAAGCACTTGGATAGTACCTAACATTGATAATAATTAGACTTTCGCACAGAAAATTTTCAAAAATTATCCAACTTTACTTGTAGGTAGGTAACTCTTATGTTTTATAAGTAAGTATAGTACAGTACATAGTAGGTACTTACTTATGATTAAAATTCAATTAAGATCCTTATACACACGATAGGGTATTAATTAATTATTTTCTGAATATTAAAAATTTACAGACATGAACAACAGACAGGACTGGAAAACTAAACAACTCCCAGTAAATTTATCAGCTTAAAGAATTCGAACAATGTTTAAGATTGAAATTTAGATTACACTGAAAAAGATAGGATATTCAACTTTCCGCGGCATGCAAAATAAGTACTCCCAACAACTTGACTGAAAAACTACCTAAGTATCAGCGTTCCCAATAAAACCGTCTACATCTACAATCTAAGTAAATCCAAATAAATTCTAACCGTCCAGCTGGCGAGGTTGATGCCACTCGTCTCTCCACTCCTGGCCCTCCATCACATCACTTGGCCGATTATTTTTTCAACGGGACACTATAAATCAGTTTTGTGTTCTCGGGAGCGCGCGCATACCGTGGCGCGAGGCGACCGCTTCTGTCGTCGGCCGGTGTTGTGCGCGCCGCCTTGCGCCCGCCCAACGCCCAACCATACGTCTTGTTATGTATTGAGTGAGATTTATCGGTTAAAGGTATTCATTTGTTTTATATGGGACAGTTTTGATATGGGTTACGTGTTTATTTTGTTATTTTATTTGTTATTTATAGTGTACATATTAAATAATAGGTTCCAGGAAAGTCGAGTTTTGACAAAATTACCTTTCTAATTATGTGTCATAGAAGCAATTATACCTATTGTATAACCAAATAAATAAATAAATAACCATAATTTCATTAATCATCCCCTGATATATTAGGATATAATGATTTTAAAAGTTAAAACTTCGAATAATAAGGATAACAAAGAGATAAGAAAAAACCTAGCGAGGGTAGTTAGAAATAAGTACCTAAGTACCTAGGTATGTTAAAATTCTTATCTATACGCTAACTAACAATATGATTTACTGAAGTATTAATACCGTTATTACCCACCAAAAATTAGAGATATCTCATTAATCTGACAAATAAAATGTTCACCTGTAAGTTTAAAAAAGTGTAGTCTGCTGTAGTCTGTTTATTACTATGGTGTTTTAAGAAATACTACAAATGTACCTAGAGTAATGTGCTCTTGGTAGGTACCTATTCGTAAATTTCTGCCAAGTACCAAGTAATATACCTACAGGACGTCCCACTTTCGGTATACCTACTAAGCTCAAAGAAGGTTATAGTTTTGCATACGCTGAGTACGCAAAAATTACTTATAAATTCCAGACGTATTTTTTTTCGGATAGATGAATTCTTAAAACTCTATGTGTACACTCCTAACAAGCAACATGCCCAAATTTGCCACCCGCACGTGAGATAGGTATCGTTTAAGATTATGTTTTTATAGACAAATGCTCACATTAGCAAAGCGGTATGTGCTAGCTGCGCCTAGAGAAGAAAACATGGATTTACGCCGTTAGTACACCGACGCATTCGCGAGCAGCAGCGAAACAACGAAAAATCTGTCAGTAGTATGGCAGGTTTTCGCATATGATATGTCTCACTCTAGCACATAGATGAAATAGTTGCGTCCTTGTCAGTATTGTTTCGCAAGGAACTGCGAAATGGCCATTTCACAGACGCATTGCGAAAACGTTGCGAAAACATTGCTGTTTACTAACGTTCCGCAGATATTTCGCTACGCAGTAGTTTCGCAGATATTCGCTGCCGCACGCGAATGCGTTGATGTACTAACGGCGTTAAGGAAAAAGTTAGCAAGAATTTTTTGACGTAATTTATTTTTAACGTGATCAGTGTACATGCAAAACTACAAGGCCTTTCGCGCTTAGTATACTGATAATGGGACACCCTGTATAAGAAAAATTATTTCGTAAGGCAGGATTAGGTGCATATGATAAACCTATAAATAGATTGTATAGAGTGTATTAAGTCAGAGACCTTTTTAGAAAGAACATGCAATAGGTAAGCTCTACGTTATAGAACCTGTTATGGCTTTGGCTCTTAAGTCTTAACCTATATAGCTCAATAGAACATAGAGGCTATCTTCATTTTAATAAAAAATAGCATGCAAACAATATGAACAACAGCTTATATTAATACTATTAATACAATATAATAAGCGTGGTCGTAGGAATTTGACCTTATCATGCTAATGATTCTCATCTGCGTTCCAAAACATGTAAGTAGGTATGTAGGTACCTACATATTAAATTCGACAAATACACGTGATACTTATACAGTACTCTAAATTTGCTCGTTTATTACCTACTGCACCATATTACCATCGCAAAAGAGCCATCAGCCGATACAAGATGGTCAGATGGTAAAAATACGTTTGTCGAGTCGACATACTACGCATTAATTCAATCTAATGATTCCATAACATCCCGAACTATTTTCCTTCACGTACAGGCACAGATTAGATACCTACTAGGTACAGGGGCGTAGCTACCGCTATATCAACTGTATCAATTATACTATAGGCCCCTATATCTAGACACGCGGCAGCGTGTCAAGCCGAGTTCAAGCGAAGAGAACTGGCGAGCGTACCTATTACCCACCAAAAACATAAATGTAAAAATTGGAACCGAGTTCAATCGTTGACTTAATTTGCCAAAAAAAGAAATGAGATCTAAATGTGTGCCAAGTTCTGCATACAGTCCAGAAATTTATTTACAAAGATGTATTAAGTTCTTAGGTTGACTGAAAACTCAATTGTTTTATTTCCCCTTAGAGAACAATGTTTATTCCAAAATATAACTTTTTTAATTTGAATAATATAATTATTTTCACAAAGCAAACAACTAATGACCTATTGAACCCCATAATTTGATGAGGCTAGTTTTACATACTGTTTATATTTTGTGAGGTTCTAAAAACTAGCCTCATCAAATTATGGGGTTCAGTAGGTCATTAGTTGTTTGCTTTGTGAAAATAATTATATTATTCAAATTAAAAAAGTTATATTTTGGAATAAACATTGTTCTCTAAGGGGAAATAAAACAATTGAGTTTTCAGTCAACCTAAGAACTTAATACATCTTTGTAAATAAATTTCTGGACTGTATGCAGAACTTGGCACACATTTAGATCTCATTTCTTTTTTTGGCAAATTAAGTCAACGATTGAACTCGGCTCCAATTTTTACATTTATTTTTTTGGTGGGATATCATTACTTTTTGTACAGAAAATTACTCTGCTTTACTTTATAAATATAATATGTACTTTTTTTATACGATTTTTTTCTTGCGGTTTCTCTGTATGGTTTGTTTAGTATTATTTTCTATATTTTCTTGTATGTTATGAATGTCAGCGCACATTGCCCCGTCATTATCTGCTATTTTTTAAACTCGTTTTCTGTTAAAAAGATTACATGATTTTCTAAACATCCAGCGTGAATTTGTACACACACTATTACCAAGATGCAAAGATCGTTGTAGAAGAATCGTCGCCTTACTCCATGACGTTACGGTATTGCCATGACGCGATCTTGAAATTTTACTCTAAACGCGCCTAAAGATGTTTCACTCATATTAATATTACGCAAATTAAATCATTTCGACCTTCGACGAAGCCTTCTTCCATTAGGTACACCATTTATGGTAATTATTTTTGCATGCTTGTATTGGCTAAACATGTTTGTGCTTTATTAATATAATTGTATCACCATTGAATATCATGTTTAAAGCAAAATAAAGATTTTATTTATTTATTTATTTATTTACACTGAAATTAAAACTAAACTAAACACTCATAAATAAAGAATAAATAAATGTGAATATGTAAAATTATATATTATTTTTAACTGTATAAGCAATTAAGGCAATATTTTTATTACAATTTTCTTTTATTTTACGTTTAATAACAGTTTTGAATAAAGAAGTCATGCAATCGAAGTAATCCGCCCTAGCGATACTAGCGCGAGTGAGTGTGGTGTCAGAGGCGCTTCGAATCTACAGATGTTTCGACTTTCGTCCTAAAATATGTAAACTTCAATAATCTATATCTTAGTCATTTATTGATGGATTTTAAAATTTTTAAGACTAGTAAGGTGAATATACTATTTTCTTTTTTTTTAAACTTTTGCATTTTTCCATACAAACAAAATTTATGTCATTGAAAAAAAAATTAAATACAAATAAATTCAGTATTTTCTGATTTTTTCCTTTGTACACTCACTATTACCTAGTTGATTACAAAATTTGAACTTTCTAGGTCATCTGGAAGTGGGTTAGGTTTTGTATATGTCTATAAGTCAGTCAGTCTTAAAAATTGCGATTTTTGGATATTAATATCTACGCAACTGTTTAATCTGTATTTATGAAATTTAAGGTTCTTGTTTATCTTGAGGTCCTCTTGATATGTACCAAATTTGGTTTATATAACTTTAATAGTTTTCGAGTTATAAGGGGGTGAAAAGTGGCTCGAAATGGTTCGTGTAAATATACACACGGCTGCTGCTCGCCAGTTCTCTTCGCTTGAACTCGGCTTGACACGCTGCCGCGTGTCTAGATAGCCCCCAACGTCTGTACATCTTAAAAATTTGGTTCTAATAGTGTATATGTATTACATTAAATAAAGTTATAAAACACGAGAAAATACACTTCAATGCATGAAATCATGGTACCTATTGTCACCTGCCCTTCATAACTGTACAAAGTTTGAATTAAAATCAAGTCTAGGAGCCTACCTACATGTAAAGCTAACACCTAAAGCGTGTTAACAATGAAAACCTACGTGTTAACTTATACGGGGCCCCAATAAGTTCGCTACAGCTCTGTACTACACACAGCAGGCCCCGTAAATATAATCGTATCAACAATTCACCTGTTCTGTCCGTCAGCACTCAGCTACAACGAAGTGTATTTATGGTCAATCGTAAACATATCTGGTTGAAACTGGTCATAGTTTTCCGAAGACCTGTAACAAACAAACGTCAGATAAGGTACCTACTTCATAACTATGGTTAGGTAGGTATTTGTGGTTATTTTCATCCTTGGGCAGCGAGGAAGGATAATGTAGGTACTCACTTTCGATTGATAGGAAGGTATAGGAAGGTATAGGTAGCATACTATATAATGCTAAATGTGGTGATAACTATTAAGGAAATAATCTACTATAAATGTAACATTTAACTTATAAAATGTACCTACAACATTTCTGAGGAGGCGTCCATAAATTTAAATTTATTAACAAAATTTAAATAATGGCAAAAACCTAAATAAGGTACCTAGGTAGGTAATGAGTTCTAGGGTGATTGGTACCTAGGTATTGAAAATATACCTACTCGAACAATTGAAATAAAATATTAGTTAACAAAGCAGAACATGTTCTTAAACATATTATTATCTTCTAATATTATAGCCTATAGGTACCTTCGTCTCACATTGGGACACGATGTTTAATTCGTGTAAAATAGAAAACATTCTTCACTCATTCACCTAGCCACTTTATTTTTATTATTCCGTCTTTATCGCCGATACTAAATAATAAAACACGTAAATTTATTGTAATATTAAATGTTATAAATTACATACACGCAGGTTTAAGTGTTATAAATTTGTTACCAATGAAAACAAACATTAATATAAAATATCTTTAAATTAAAGGCAATTCACTACAAATTTGAAATTTGACAAAGTAGGCGTGATCGTGCTATCTCATTTACACCCATTGCAAATTTAGGTGTGGGAGCGAGTTAAAAATAGATTGGGCGGTGCTACTTCAGAACCGCCCATGCGTCTGGGATGCTGCAACGAAATAAAAACAAGGTTTATTGGTATGTAGGAAGTTTAGTTAGAAACGTTTTAAAATAATTACAAGGCTTCTAAATGTAGATAGATTCAAATTTAGAGTCATAGACATAGGTTAATTATTATAATAATTAATTTGTACCTATCACTGTCATGCATATAAAATACATACCTACTGGCCGACATTTCCAATCGTCAAGTTCCTAATTAGAAATTGAAAACAATACAATTCAACAAAATAAATATTAATAAGTATTATCTAGGAAAAATCTCCATTCTCTGTTTACGAATCCAGTAGGTAATATTGTTTTCATATTCATTTAGTTTCTACTTTTCATCTTTATTGAACCGTGTTTAAGAACCGGATCTACCTAAGTAGGTACTACTTTATGGAATTTGTCAAAGGATGAATTTTGTAATTTTAAAAGATGTTTCTCATTACTTCATGTAAAACCTTAAACTTAATATTTAGGTACCTACTTAGCACTTAATAATCGAACCCGAGATAGGTGTCGATAAATTAATACCTAAACAACGAAAGTTGATAATTAAGTAGGTATAGGTAATACAGTTAACGGTAGGTAAAAATTTTAATCACCTGAAGAACTCTCCATACATTAAACTATCGCTATAAGAGTATGAAAAAAGGCCGATAAATATTTTTCTAAAAGTTTATTGCTCCTACTGCATTTCCGAACGCTGAAAACTCTTGGCGCGCTTTATTTACGTTTATAGTGGAAGCGACGACAGCGCTAACGACGCCATCTTCCTGCCGCGCATTTGTCTGTCAACACGCACTCGGGACCGCCGGATGCACTATAGAAAAACGTTCGGATACTCGCCACACTACTTGCATCTATTTGGACTTGGAAACAAAAGTTTTTAATAGCTTTCCAGGAGAAATAAATTGACTCATTTCTAGGAACATATCGATACAGAGATATAATTAAGATTTACCGTACTATAGCAACATAAAAGAAACATTTAGGGCCGAAGGTATGGACGACAACAGCTCTGTATTAAATGCCAAGATAACTAAATCTTCCATTAGCTTATAAATTCAAAACATAAATCAAAATAACACGTCAATAGATACTTATCTATTTCGTGTAAGTCCTTCTTATTTCACACATATCCGAGCAATAATATGAAACTATATGAAGGAAGGCACTTAGAAAATAATGTGGGTAGGTAACTAAATATTTTGTATAACTTTAAAATGTATTGAGCTTTTTGATTTTTTTTTCTCTATGAGTCCAAGTAGGTACCTTTAAAGGTATTTGCTAATTATATCATCAGGTAGATATATAATATAACTTGATGAAATAAGTAAGTACTTATTGAATAAATTTCGCTCATATTGTATTGTAAATATTAAAAGTGTGGATACTAGAACTATAAACACGTAACAGTAGCGTTTTGTTTGATTGGAAGTCGTAAACTTTACGACTCTAACTTTTTATATCACAGTGAGAAGAAGCTGCCTTTGTAGGGTCGCACTGTGTATGTATAAGTCTCTAGAATGTAATTCATAATTTTTTATATATTTTGTATAGCTCTCTGTGCACTTACCGCTCACTACAAAAATATATAAATGTTGACATTCAATTTATGTTCTAAAAACGATAGTATACGTTGCATAAATGGGATGCAGTGTTTCTTTTCATACATTTAGTAGGTAGGTACTTTTTAGTTTTTGGTCTTTGGATAATGACTTAAAATAATGTAGGTACCTACATATAACTAAGCTACTTTTATAAAGACTGCAATTATAATGCCAAGGAATGAAGCCTTCATTTTGTTTACATTAATATAGAGAATCGTAAATAGGTGTGTACGTACCTACTTGAAAATTTTTCATTTCCTGAATTTCCGAGTCATCCATATGCTACTCTACTATTTTACCTTCTTTAAAAATAATGAAATTTTACTCTTGCTCTTGCTCTAGAGAAATTAGATAAATTCACTGACTCTAGTTTTCCATTTTTTCCATTAATGTAGTTTCATAGTTTCTTGTCCAGAATAGATGATGCGCGCCAACCTCAGCATACTAGTAAATAATATCTATATAGGTAGTGAGAGTTATTATTAGAATAAACATTAATTTAAAAAAATACACAAAAGTTAATTTTCAGCACGCTGTAAGTAACCTACATAGGTATGTACCTACCTACCTACAATACTGTTTTATTTAAAAAAGGAACAAACCATTTAAATGAACCTACATTTCCATTTTTTTCTGGGAAATTCGTAAATAATAATATTATCTACCTACCTACAAAGTGGACGTATAATTGTTTACTCCTTGAAAATATTTTTATGCATTCCAACTACGAGAAAGTACATTCACGACGCAACAACAAGGCAGATCTCTTGGTCAAGGTATCTCAATTATTTTTATCATTGCAAAAATACAATGTCATAAAACTATCGTCGGGATTCAGGTGAACGGCCGCGCATGCGTTACCAACATGTCTCCCATATTTCCATCATCGGCGCGTCTGATGCGCGCCAAAATAAGATTATTGGTTTGACATACGATCGCTTTACGATCCGCGGCCTCCGATGACGCATTTGAGTGGTCTACCGTATTTCTGGAATTAACTATTTTATTGACCACTTGTGTAACGAATACACTAATAAAATATAATTTCTTTTATCTAAGTCTGTGCCTTACGAAACTGTTATAGCAAATTTAAACATCAAAGGATCTTGTGGTTTATGGGGATCAGACAAAAAATAAAAATATTATATTATATTAAACAAATTGCGTCATTTTCATTGTGTCTCTGAGGTAGTTTAGTACCTACCTATCTGGTGTTTATCATTATTAAATCTAGGTACACTAATATTATAAACAGGAAAACTTTGTTTGTTTGATTGTAATGAATAGGCTCATAAACTACTGGACCGATTTTAAAAATTATTTCACCATTCGAAAGCTACATTATGCACGAGTAATATAGAATAGGTTTTATCCCAGAAATTCCACGGGAACGGGAACTACTTATGCGAGTTTTTCTTTGGAACCGCGGGCGGAGCCGCGATGGAAAGCTAGTTATTTAATATCTTTATCATATTTTGGTCTCAGGTATTTGTGTAAATAAATAGTTTTACCTTTAACTTCAATACGAAACCCACGTAGATTACAATAAGTACACATATTGAAATTATTATATAAATATAGAAATCACTGTGTCTGTAACAGCCATGGGTTCAATAACTAGAATTTAACAAAAATTATTCATCATTTGTTCATCAAAAATAAAAAAAGAATAATTAAAAACCATCGAGATAAATAATGATGCCCTCTACAGCTAACTCTATAGCGTTAAATTTAAAATTATATTGTTTTAAAAATATACTAGATGGCGTTACAAGCCTGAGATATTATAGTAAAAATTTTTATTAAGAAAAACTAGAATATTTTGTGTTTTTTTAATTCCATACGCTGTTCATAAAATATTATAAAATTTTATAAAAAATACTTCTAATATAATTTTATTCAAAACGAGTTTTTTTAATATGGCAACTAAAATTGTTTTCGCGAGATTCTTGTGAGCATCATGAATCTTATTTTGATTGCAAAATTGTCATAAAATCTCTGTACAGTGTTAGTTTCAAAACAAATTATTGATAATTGTTATGTTTATAAGTGTAACGTTATAGTTATCCAAGTGGAGCTAATAAAGAAATTGCTTGCCATGGCCGGCCCGTCCGACGGCGACTCCGACGGATGGGTCGAGTTCTGCGAGCGTCAGGCTAAAACTGCCGCTCAGGACTTTGCCAAGGCTTGCGTGCAATATATCCAGACCAGTACCAGCGAAGGTACGGCAAGGCCTTACACATCACAAAAGGAATTGCTAAAGAAATTCGTTGAATGTTTCTCAGAGCATTTCGATTATGAATTCGGAAAGTTGAAAGCACAGCATAAATTACCGAATGGTACGCATACAGGCCACGACGAGAGTGACTATTCAGAAGATACAGAATCGCCCAAAACTCATCACAAACCTTTCTTTAGAAGGTTATCATTTAAAGGTTTACGACGTGGTAAGGGTCTTTTCCAAAAACAGCATTCTGATGAGGTTGAGTTATCGTCTAATTTGAACAAACATAATAAAACAAAGTTAGCTAAGATAGTTGTTGAATGTAGAAAAGAGGGTTTAGTGAATTATTTAACTCCTGAAAGCTTGGAGCAACCAGGAGGCCCACAAAAATGGGAGAAATGTAGACTAGCTCTAGTTAAAACGGTTGGCGGGTACATGTTGGAGTTTTATTCCCCGCCTAAAGCTCAAAAACCTAGAAGCGGTGTGTTTTGCTTCCTTATATCTGAGGCAAGAGAAACCACACCATTAGAAATGCCGGATCATGAAAATACTTTTGTATTGAAGGTAAAATACTTTTTTAATAACTTGTTTTTTGTAATAGATTAATGTGCAACCAATTTTATAAAAATACCTATTTATTTTTTTTTAATTAAAAAAGAAAACATTTTATAAAATATAATGTTGCGTGTAGTTTATACAATTGCTTTATAAATTATTCTGTAATTAAATTTAATCAATTTATACATCCAAAATTCCAGGCTGACAATAATATGGAATATGTAATAGAAGCGGCAGACGTTGACGATATGAAATCTTGGTTAGCAACAATAAAATACTGCATGCGATCAGCACCCACCACACAGCCTCCGCCAGACACGCTAGCAGGAATGCCAGAACCAGCGCCCCCTGACCTTCCACCGCGACGCGACCTACCTTCTAGTACTAGTAATGCAGATTTAACTACTGACACTCCGGAAGAGGCTGAATTAGGTAATTTTAATGTTTTTTAGATAATGCTAGTTTTTGTAACAATAAAATTATGGATACCCAATAAATAGAACCATAGAGCTTCATTGATTCAAAATTTTCAAGAGGAATTTTATATGTAGTGATAAAACTGATCCACATAGGTATGTATTCATTTAATTCAATTGTATTCATTGTTGATTTGAAAATTGCCAATAACTCAAAAAGTTATTTGTAAATGATCCGCATATAGCAAATACAGCTGCAAAGTAAAAATAATGAATATCAAGTCAGCTATTATTTAGTTCTAAGTGGTGTTACACAGATTTCTTTGATATAATAAAAATGGAGAAAAAGTGTTCTAGTTTGTGTTGCTATCTATTGAATAATGAAATTAAAATCCTTTAATGATTAGACATAAAAACAAAAAGCAATAGACAATAAATTTAAAATAAGCAAAGGGTCGCCTTATCGCTAGGAAGCGATCCCTACCAGGCAACCTTTACAGTAAAGGAAAGAAATAAAACAAAATGTGGGTGAACAAAAACAAGGCGACTCAAACAAGGTTGCGAAAGGCAATATGTAATCAAGACTTTTTCATTGACATTCAATATCTACGCTATCCCTTAATTTTTGCAAAAAAAAAACTCAACTAACAAGAACAAATTTTTCACAGGTTCAATAGCAGAAGAGGGTTGCGAGTCACCCCCACGGGTATCCCTAGCGGAATGGCCCTGGTTCCACGGCACACTGGCCCGCGCGGCGGCCGCGGCGTGCGTGCTGGCGGGCGGGACATCGGCGCACGGGTGTTACTTAGTGCGACAGAGTGAAACACGGCGTGGGGAATACGTGCTGACGTTTAACTTTCAGGTCAGTAGCTACTAGCCGGATTTAATCGAAATCCTCTCTGCTAGCAAGTGAAAAAAGGATAACCTTTTTTCTTCTGGTTAAAACCTTCGCACGTCCTACGCACGTTATTCGCGCGTAACTAAATCTGTATTTTATAGTAGGACGCGTGAGAGAGTAGCGCGCGTATTTCGCTTTTTATTGCTTCTATAAATAAACAAATCTTTTTGCTCATGTCTAAGCCCTGATCTTCATCAGGTTTTCTGACCAGGAATTCAAATTCTGAATTCCATAAGACTAGCAAATTTTTGTTTTCTTTTTTTAGATTTTTTCAAACAGATGTGTGCAATATTGTGAAATGTTTTGTATGTAAGCAGCTCTGCGTACATTTTGTCTGATATCCTGAAGAAACTTTATGTGTACGGATAGGCCACGTCACTTAACATAATCTATTGTCTCCAGGGGCGTGCGAAACACCTGCGCATGACGCTCAGCGACTCGGGCCAGTGCCGCGTGCAGCACCTCTGGTTCCCCAACGTGCACGAGATGCTCGAGCACTTCCGCGCGAACCCGATCCCGCTCGAGTCGGGCGGTGCTGCTGACGTCACGCTCACCGAGTACGTCGTGTGCCAGGACGGCGCGAGGCACCAAGTGAGCTATGCGTAGCGTAGTGTTGTGTAGCGTAGCGTAGTATAGTGTTAGGGCTGCCACCTTTATTAGAATAGTGAAAAAATAAAGTACTCATCGGAAATTCAAAGCATGTACATAATAGTATAGATACATTTGAAAATAATAAACATTTTCAAAACATTGCAAATAATATAGTATATTCAGAATGAATAGAATTGAAAATGTTTTTTGAGAATTTCCAATTAATTTCCCACATGTACTTGTTTATTAAGTATAAAAAGCTCAAAGTGATTTCCCTCTAAAAAAATAGTATGCGCTATATTATATTTCTATAATGCATAGTATATTTAAGTGAAATAAAGCGCACTACCATTTATATAGTACGGGTGGCAACCCTAAATAGTGGCTACCGATGCATTATAGAGAGGAATATTGAATGATGGCTTGTACTTGCTTTGACAGAGAGAGAGTATAGACCACACTAGCGTGCAAGCGAGACAACATGATAAACACCAACATTTTAGATTCCTTTCTATAAATCATCAGAGTATAGATGGTGTTCAATGTAACTGTAATAGGTACTATTTTTTTATTGACACTCTGTGCCACTTTAGTACAGGTTGATGGATCTGTATTTTTTTTTAATTATGGTGCAGTCTATGAGAATATAACGTCCAGCGTTATCTCAATTATAAAAATAATGTTGAAAGATTGTGAGCAGGTTCAATTTTGGCCGTGTATTTAATTCAAGACACTTCTATTATTGCACTATTCTGGCGTTAATCAAAACGCAATAATCTCTAAACCATAGAAAAAAAATACAAATATTATTGTATTTTTTTTTCATAATTATTATTAGTTTGGTTTATAATCATGAAAGCAAAACTAAATACAACATACCGTAAAACTGAACAATATCAGGAGATTTATGTAGCTGAATGCTTTTGTGAAATGTTTTTATTTCTATTATAATTGATCCATAAAAATAATTGCATTTTTCTACCACATGAGCATGTAATAGGTGCTTAATTTTGTAAGAAATATGTGCCAATCTTTTATTTGTTATTCTGTAACAATATCTCAAAACAATGCTCATTTGGTGCAAAATTTGCTCTCAAGTGATGTGTCATGCAAATGTTTGCAAATAACAAAAGAAATGAGGCAAGGATTTATAATTTTTATGGCTAAGTATCCCACCGATTGTTTGAAAGTGCAATAAACGGAAATAATTAATTTCAAACTAAATATAAGCTACAGAGGCAGGAATTAAAATATGTAGGAATATTATTTAATTCGAATAATACATAAATATTATGATCGCTTATTTGAAATATCTGCCCCCTCTCTTTTCTTCTTTTAAGATGATTCCCCATAAAGTAGTTTATACATATACTTGATTTTTAGCCTTTTTTCGTACCGTCGCAAAAAGAAAAAAAAATTGGTCATTTATAAAGCATTTGAATACTTTAAAATAAATACTTGATTTTAAATTAGTTATATTAATTAACGCATAGTTTTTATCTTCCTTTTAAATAGAGTGGGTTATATCGTATATATAAATAAATAGTTCACTATTATAGTAATTTAAGAAATACTTGCCTCATTTTGTTACTTGAATATTTGTTTTGTTGCTCTTCCTGTTGTAAGTGTACAGTACAGCTTTGTATATTTTTTTGCCATTTTTTTTTTACATTGGCTATGTTAATTTTATAATTCTCAGTGATAATTTTAAGATTTTTCCAATATTTTCAATGAAATTTAAGCATTGTAAATTTCTAGAGTGTAAATAAATTTTAATTAATGTGCGCAATGTTGCCATACTCAAAAAAAATTGTTTATCTGTATATAATCGATTTTAGGTTAAACAAGTACCTATATAAAATTCACTATTTTCGTTATAATTTCTATGAAAAAAATATTAAAATATAATTTACATACATGTATATTTGTTAAGTTATGTTCACTGGTGATTCCTGAACGCATTTTATTTATTACATAATTGTAAATTTATTTATATTTAAGCGATACTTTATTTTACTTTAAGTTGATATGTTTGTTTCGACAGTGAACGTATATTCATTTTTGCTGGTCTTCATTTCTCAATGTTCTAAAGCCAGTTTTTGCTAAGCAATTTTTTTGTGTCTTTAACAATATGCGGTCTTTACACACAAAATAATTTCACCTAAAATACATTGATAAATCATAATTCTTCGATCGTGAAAGTAGAAGAAATGGCATGTATTTTTTTTTTTATAGAATTTTAATGTCTTATACCGATAAGACAAAGTATGTCAAATAAAAAACAATCTATATTGGCTATGTGCGAAGTGGGTGGTAGGGAACGGCAAATCGACCGTAGCGCACGACGTGGCAGAAATGTGAATTAATTCTGGGCTGTCATGTGTCAAATTGCATTATTTTCATAACTTCCTTTATAATTTTAAGTAAAAACATAAAAATTAGCGATATGGGTCATAGTACATGCTGTGTCGTAAATTGTAAAAACAATGGGGAAAACAGTTCCTGCAAGTTTAATTCGTTTACAACATCAAAGTGGACATTACAGCAAAGACAAAAATGGATAGCTGCTGTGAAGAGAAAAAATTATTTTTCACCAGGAAGAAAATCGCTAGGTATAATATACACACTCACTTTTTACACTATTTTTTCCAATTTCGTTGATAAACTAGTCGAAAATCAATATCACAAAAATATCTTAACATCTAGTTGACATCAGTTGAAATGATTTGACAGATGACAAGTCCTGAATAGTTGCGGCCACTAGGGGCGCTGTCATCGCGCACACAACGAATACAAAGACGGACTGTCTGATTGTCAGGGGAATGTAGGCACATTCCACTGCAGTAGCCAATACTCTTACTATTGCGAAGTTTTCTACTTATATATATTATGTTCCTGCAATAGCTTGCACTTTTTAACGTCGCGATTTTGGCAATGAACGCCTATAGTTACATTTTATTGTTTTTTTTTTTTTTGTGTAAGGACCGCTTTGATCGACTGTTATAATTAATAACTAACCACGTAGCATAGTTTTATTGTTATTTTTGTACAAATCGAACTTATGTTCTGTCAAGCTTTAATCGTATTTTGGTTGTAATTTTTTTTATTATTAAAGTTTTCCGCTGAATGGCTTTATTTTTATTTGCTGATTGTTGTGTGTCTTGTGAATCTCTGTACGCTTTTATGTTCGTGTTTATGGTAAGTGACATATCATTTTTTTATCGTTTCTTGTACATAAACTTTTATTTCTTTTTTTGTAGATTCTTTCTTTCCGCATGATATTGTATTTTGGATGTATCATAACCGAATTACGCATTAATTATACATAGAATTTCACTCCCAAACCGTTAAAGTTATCAATGAAACTTACAAAGAAATAAATATTACACGTAACTGACCCTTTTATATTTTTTTATACTCTTATACGAAATCCAAATAAAATTGCAACACCAGTTAAGTCTAATAAAACATCAATTTTTCCAGTTGGAGGTGTCCCACGGTAGTGACGTCAGAATGCGTCGCGCGGAAATGGAGGCGCTGTTTCACGCTACAAGCAGTCCGCAAGACAACAGAGCGGTGGACAACCAATATGTACTGTGTAATATACGACCCTCCACTTCTGATAGGAATGGTGCTTCAAGGGATTAGACAAAATCCTATGTGTAGGTTGGAAATGCTAGTAAAAAGGTGTAGATAGGTTAGTGCGAAGTGGCACGTTAGGACTGTTGTCTCTTTCGCTCACGATTCAACTAATGAATTCAACTAATGCCCTGTCCAGTGTCCAGGACGCGATCAAACATTATTGTATACTTTTTGTATAAAGTGATTCATGCTTGATCATAGTACCAACTTGAATGGCCGCGTCAATGTGCCGTTTTTGAAGATCGAATGTTGTGTTGGTAATCTACGCTTGTTTTTTTTTTAATTAGAATATCAGCACCTTGATCAGCACACAGTGTTGGTCGCCAGCTTTTGTTTTACGCTGGTCAGGTTTTTGAAGGTAGAAAAAGTCATTAGGACTTTTTTTGGGCAATATAGAGAAGAATTAAAAAAAAGTCTAAAGGGATTATTCTTAAAATTATACACCTTTGTTTAATCCGGTTCATTGGGATCGTCATTATACTAGATTGAAATGCATCTATAAATATTATCATAAACCTAACAGTGTTATTTAGAACAAGTTAGCTCAGCTAGAGGGTATGAATTAAAAATATCGTGTAATTCGTACTTAGTCCACAGAAGTTTCTGACTTCAAAGTAAAAAACCAAGAGGTTCGATCTTCTTCAGAGAAGAAATAAAATCTGTTACAGGGCACTATCGAGTAGAACAATTACCTAATTAATAAGATATGTTAACAATGTAAGTTATATAATATATCTTTAGAACATTAACTTTAAAATATTCAAACAGTCTTAAAATGTAGTTTATGGCAATTATTTCATTAAATTACTGCAGCTTTTTTCCAAGTAGAATTGAGTTAAAATTTTATAAGTAGAGTTGTGTTCAATGTTTGTCCAAGTCATGTGGCTTTATACACAAACGATGTACATATTGTGCAATATTATTTAATTAAGTTTGTCTTATTTATTTATTGGAACGTGTTGTGTATATATTTTATTCAATTTAGATTACTTAGATTCGTTGACCATAAACTGAAAGATGATTAATTTATTCCATGTAGTAAATACCTTGACGGTACAATAGTACATAATCAATAATCGGGTTACGGTTATTTTTTTACAAAGGTTACGTTTTTTATGCTATAATCCGTATTCTGTATGCTAATAGTTAATATACTAGTACAATGAACTGCCAATTTGGGTGCGATGCATTAAAGGGTCGATTTGTTTAAGATAACAGTATATATCTAGTCGCTTTTTAATGTTGCCTTTGTAGCTAAAATACAAAATGTTAGGTTAATTTAGTATTCGCAAAATGTGGGAAAAATTTTACTGGTTAAAGACTAGGAATTTCTCAGTCTACTTTACCATATACACAATTTCCCGCAATTAGAAATAAAGTAGGTCATCATTGGATGTTGTTTCCAGCCTGGGTGTTTGCATATCTATCGAGTATCGTATATATCCAAATGTAGTTTTAATTATCGGCTATCTAGTAAATATATTTTGAGTACATAGTGGTAATTTTGTTATTATTTGTTCAATTATTTTTTCGTTCTTAACAAAACCGTATGTGTTTTATTTAATTTAAATATTTTAGTTTTTTAACTCTATTTATTATCTTTATCGTATATTAGAAAATAAGGTTACGATAATGACGGCAAAAGTTAAACTTTAAATAATGTCTGTTAAAGTTACATTACTATAAATTATATGAAGTGAATGTTGGAATTGACGAAGTAGATGTAAGTAGCTATAAAGTATTTATACCGCGTTGTTTGAATGAAGTGTGTATTAATGTCCCTGCATCCACACGGTGCTATAGATAATAAATACTCGTTAGAATATAACTAACTTGTCAATTGTCAAGTCTTTACTCTATGGTGTACCATAGACCATAATGTTTCATTTTTTTTATACGCGCACAAACAGTATTTTTGTAAGTATTGCCATGCGCCAAATAAGCTCGCATCGTGTGGATGATGTTAAAATGTTGCCTTTGTAATTAAATCTAGTCTAAACTTTATCCGTTGTCATAAATCCTGTTGACGTCATATTTATAAGAATGTAAATAAATGTTTGTAATTTTTCAAGTTTGATTCTGCGCTACGTGAAGGAGCGCTTTTGACTTTACTGAGCGCAGACTCTGAATGTTAATAATTGTCTATAGTCGACATATATTTAAGTGGATATCATAAACAGCAGATATAAAGAAACGATATCAAAGTCCCAAGCTTTATATCAGTACAAATATCATTAATTCTTGTTTGTACAAGATTAATAGTTAAATGCTTCTTGGCAATTTTCGTTTGCTTTCTTGTAAACAAGAAATAAATTTATCAAATACAATATAAAAACTTGCACAAAGTGGACGACACTCAATATAATCCCGCTAAAATATAGTGCTAAAATATAGCCCTGTGTCTCGTCACTGAAAATACGATTTGCTGAAGTTTCAACTAATTTGAAATGAATCTAAATCAGTGTAAATACGTATAATATACCGCGCCAATAAAAAAGAGCATGTGAGCCTCGCACACGTGTCAGAAGTGAAACTTCTTTGGCAAGTTTCAAAGATACTAAAATCGTCACCTAACTCCATGACTTGAAATTCTACACTCAATGCGCCTAAAGAAGTTTCACTTAAAAAATGTGATGAATGTAGCTATTTTATTGTATGCTATTATTTATTATAACGCCGTTTCACAGGCACATTTAGTATTATTTCGGCCTGTTTTTTTCGCTTATTTATTGGCGCGGAATTAGTTAAATATAGCAAAGCCTTGCTAAACATTTGACTGAAACTGCCAAAACGTGGAATTTAAAAGACCGTATCGCATTTAATTTCATGACAATGGCTCAATGTAACCCGTTCATAGTAATGTAACATTCCTTGTTATGTAAGTGTGTATGTAAGTTTGAATAATAAAATATACACATTATATTTTGCACAGATATGTTTATTTATTTACACTGTGTTACTGTGTTTCAGACGCTTTCAAATATAATTGCGCCATTATCAAAGTTTGCATATTAAGCTATTGCATAGCTTCTATCGCGGGCCTTGAGCGCGGGGACCGAATCGAGAAATTCCGTAACGAAAAAACCTCACGCTCCCAGTCCTCACCTCTGTGCCCGTCGGCACTCCGACGGGCACAGAGGTGTGGCTTGAAGGCATAGCATGCAATAGCTTTACCGCGGCAGTCCCCGAGTGCCACACGTCTTATTTTTACTTTGAAATTGAACACTATTTATTTTCCTTTCGATTAACAACACACAGAAACTGAGAAATTGAATTTTTACAATACGAACTTTAATATTGAAGTAAGTTAATTTAAGTTAGCAAAGTTGTTTGCAGCACCATTATTTACAAAAACATTTCTAACGTAAACTTTTCTTAAAAAATAAATTAGCTTAAAACTACACAATTATCACAGAACATCAATCGTCAAGTAAAGGCACGATATAGAATTCAGAGAACATTTGTCTTTGGTCCTCTTTTTCCAACTTTAGTTGCAATAGAAGCAGGCCATTTGAACTACACCGCACTACAACCTGAAAAATAACGGAGAAATTTTTGAAAACCAATGTAATGGGCCAACAAATGATTGTCGATGTTTCCCGCCATTACGGCGATTAGGAATAAGCATGTAGATGCTTATCGATAAAGTCGATCAAAGAAATTTAGGCCCTCTACACTATCTTGAATGCCTCTACTTGCCCTGCGCTGCCCATTGTGAAGAAGGCCCAGAAGTTGTTTAAGTTGACAAAACATGATTATGCTAATGGGCCTTTGGCTATATGCGTAAATTTTATAGATGAGAGTAATCTTACTAGGAACTTCATATCTGAATGATATGTAGCCACAAACTTTCTGTACATCTGAGAAGCAACAATTAGATCAATAAAACAAACCTTAGTAGAAACAGCAAGGGCTTTCATCATAAGTCGTATGTGATGCAGCTGATATTTCAACGTAACAGCATGTTCGCACGTGAAGCTTTGCACCATGTCCGATGACTTAGGCATGTCAATGCAGGAACGGTCCTGTAATATGTGTGTATGTTATAATTTAACTGTTTGAAAAGTTCATAATATTCCGAAGCAGTAACAAAATATGTTGGGAAATAACAATTGTTATAATATTAGAGAGACATAATTATACTATATACATAATAGTATTAGTAGCCGATAGACTAGTTGTTTATATAAGAAGAAGGGTCTAAGAAAAAGACTGCTTATTTTATATAAATAATTTTCTCTATATTATATTCAGAAAAAAAAATCCTATCTATACAAATGAAATTAATAAATAGTTGATCTCACCTGCATACCATAAGTAACAATGCTAACATTTGGATGTTCAGGTGTCAGGTTTAATTCAATGATATCACAGGATCTTTCCAAGTCCGCCAGAAGGCTCAGAAAAGCTGGTGCCTTTAGAACTAATTTGGCCACTTCTTCAGCATTTTCATCTCTCAATTCTAATACAGAATCTGCAGTTTGAGTTGCTATTTCACAGTCAGTCATTACGTTATTGAGCGATTGGGGTTGTAAACTGAAAAAGAAGTAGTATTTATGCAATGAATTATCAAATATTTCAAATTGAAACTGCATGTATGATGAGTTTTCCTTATGATTGTTTGTCAAATTTTGTAATTCTTAAGTTAATAATGAAGATAGTAAGATAAGAAATCTTACACTAGCAGCAATGGAGATCCATCACATCTGTAGTACATTTTTAAACTAGATTCTTCTCCAGAACCAAATATGTTCAAACATTCAGTCAACACTGCTATACTGATCTGAAATTAAGTTTTTATAGAAGCATTATCTTTTAAATCGTTTTTAAAATGCCAATCATTATTGCCTAAGCCCCCAGAATCACAGACACAATAGAAAATCTATTGTGTCGTGGTCTCATTGGGCCGCTCGGTGGTCAATGGGTTATTATGTATTATCTTCAAAAGGTTATATTATAATTTCTTAATAGAATGATTATTGAAGTACTTTTTCAAGGTTAATATTAAACCATCACAATTAAATTTAAGATTTAGACATTAACAATGAAGTCAGTAACTTTAACCATCAAGAGGTTTTTGAGCTGAAAGTTTGTTGAGAAAGGCAAATGTTGACATTGCTACATGTAACATACCTTAAATACAACATCCACATCATCCCGCACATGATATTCAGTGAAGTTATCAGCTGGTACATATGCCGAGGCCTGGACGCACTTGCCTTCTTCCACAGTTAACTTTAGACCCTCTTGCATAGCACAGAATACTGCAGACTGTAATAAAGTTATAATTTTCTTGATAGACATTTGACTGTATTTATATTACAGATAGAGAATATAATAAAGGTTAAAAAACAAACCTCCTGAAATTGAATAGCCTTTAACAAACTGCTCAATGTCTTGCTAGAATCCATCGATGCAGTGAAATAATATTGTGAAGTACCATCATCCATTTTGTTCTTCTATATCAAACATTGATCGTAATAGCATTAAATACTGATCCTGTGTCACTTTATGATCAACAGTCTTTCCCAATATCATTGCAACTCTTGCAGCAAGAACATGTTTGCAAGTTACTTGAGATTTCTGTTCAATGACTTGATGTTTAAATGCCATACAAGGACAGAAATTTATTCTAGGGAAAACTCGATAGCACCTATCGTTTTCCCCCTTAATTTCAATAAGAATTCTTGAATTGGCTGTTGAATATGTTTCTAAGGTAGGATGTTTCTCTAGAACTTCTAATGCTCGCTGTAACACTGGGCCAAAAGCTGAATGTAATGTTAATAAATCCTCATCTGAAACTTTATAAATATACGCTATTCAAAAGCTTAATCAAAACTTTATAAATAAAAAAAAATCTAAACTTCAATACATACATTGCTTTACATGATCTACCTTAATCCTTTCTTCAATGTGCCTTATTATATTTTCAACGACGGAAGGTATTTCAGGAATTCCTTTTAGCATCACAACATTAAAGTTTATATTTTAAATTCATAAATAATTTTGCAAAAACTAAAAATTCAAAACGGCGCTAAATTACGATCTCAAAATTCAAATGTCAATTTCAAGTGTTGCCAGTTGCCACTTGCCACTGTATATTACCACAGTATGTACTAAGTACTTGTACAGAGAAACGGAGGGGAACTGGCGCGGCGAGGGGTCGGGCAACGCGGCCGCGCATCTTAGTTTGCAGTACATAGCGCGGAATTTCACGCGTTCGTATTTTTTGTGTAATAATTTTATTATACTCACATGTTCTCTAATGGCGCGCACAAACTGTTCTGTGTATGGATGTAAATCTACATTGAAATCCTAGAAGTTAGTTAGATAATTTAGATATAGATTATATGTATTTGTATGTATAGAATTTTAATCAAAGCTGTGTATACTGTACAATGGTGTTCTTATTCTTGTCTTTTCAGATTGTACATCCTAATGTGAATGCCTTACTTAAGTAGCCTACTCACGATTCAATTTCAGTAACAATCTGCTGACACAATCTGCAGTGAGCTGACAGATTGTGTCGTGAATAGTATAGTTGAGGGCACGTTGGGGGCGTAACCCAACATGTTGTGTATTGGATCGGCGCGGAAGCAACCCGACAAATTGTCTCAGCAGATTGTATGCGTGTTGAAACGTGAGTATTGTGATTGCTCCAATCTCGGCTCAATCGCGCTGCGCAGTAATCGCAAAATGGCGGTTTTGAGATAAACGCGGGAAAGACATTTTTACATATTTGAGGAAGATGTTTATATTTTATAGCCGTTTATACTTTATAGCCCTTGAAATCTATCAATAAAATTGGAAAAAATACAAGCTTTACAAAGATAATTATCTTATATTTCATAAATTAGTATATCCATTAATAATGCGTATTATTGCGTTGAGGTTTAGCATCAGGCCAGGCATCAACGTGACGTGCACACGTTGTGGCAAGCAATCGCGGAATGAAATTGTATCAGCAGATTGAGGGTTGGATGAATCGTGAGTAGAGAACGCTCAATCGCGACTTCAACAAATTGTGTCAGCAGATTGTGTGTTGTGTTGAACCGTGAGTAGGGCCTTTTAGTTAAATGTTATATTAGACAATTAAGAACATCCAAAAATAAAATGTCCACGTAAATATTTAGCAGTGCAGTATATGTAATTATATATTTATAAACAAATAATTACATCAAATTTAATAATCGCAATAATTTTGAATATACATACAATTTTTCTATGAATAAATGATTTCATAATAATAAATATTATAATCACAATTGTTCTATTTCCCTATTGTTGCAACCCTTGCATATTTTCGTGTGGCACCGTAAGTACCTACGCTGACGGCGCGGGCGGCATCTTGTGATATCAAAGACGTTACCTTACTGTAGGAAATAATATTGTGATACTGTGATATTACATGGATATTACTATAAAAAAATTACCTATTTTAACGTAAAACTTAAACGAATTAAAAAACATTTTAAATGTATGTTTATTTGATAAAAATACCTAAATCCGATTTATTCAATGGGGAATATTCATGTTTTTCTTTTTTGTCTTAAATTAATAGTTTACTATTTTATAACGTAGAAAAAAATATAAATGGGCTTCAAAATACTCTAGATATTTTTAAAAATGAAATTCAAAACTTTTAAAAAATTTAAGCAGTTCAAACGCCGCCATTGTGCGCGCGCTTTGCGTGACGTCACATGACACGTCCAGTGGGTGTTTACCTTAGTGTTTACTATGGAGTAATAAATACAATGTCGTATCAGATGACGTCACATTTCGTTCGAGCTGTGGTGGCGCGTTTTGGAAGTTTGAATTTCGCTCCCTTATTTTGCACTTTTTGAATATTATTTTAGGGGTTTAAATAATAAGTAAATAAAAAAAAATCCTTTTCATTATAATATTACGATAATAAGTATTCGAGAAAAAAATATTTTAGGCCATTTAAAATTTTATGCATATTCCCTATTATTCAAAAACATTTCACAAGTTTTTTATTGAAACAAAATTAAAGAATGTTTCATTTTTGAACGTGATCATCATCCAAATTGCATTGACAGTTGACAGTAATGACTTCTGTGATTGACACTGACGAATGACGACTGGTCAATTGTTTCTTGTGATGAAAGTGATAATATAATATTCACCGCAAGAAAAAATAATAAAGTGCGAGTATTAAACAATCATTGACGATCTATTGCGAAATAGAATATCATCAAAATGAATAATATGTCAAGCTCTTCTTGGGAAGGTATGAACCAATCTTGAAGATTTCCGTACTTTAAACGTTGATAAATAATGGCATAATATGACGTTGCATAGTATTTATTTGGCTTTGCAGTAACATATAATAATAAAGTACCCATGGGAAAACATTTCTCTCAAACATTATTATCAAGGCAAATATCAAAATTATCTTTCAGAGTTAAGAAAACAGGCTCGACTGCTAGAAAATGATATTGACGTGAAGTTAGTTGCCTTTAGCAAGTTAGGGGTAAGCACAGGATCCTCGAGCCTAAATTCGGAAAGTGCACCCTTAATAAACAGCGATGATATGTTTGACACTATGACTATGGAGCTCCAACAACTTCTGAATAAGGTACATACATCTTCAATACTTCTATAAAAACTTTTATATTACTTTCTCTCTTCCCTTGTTGCCAATATTTGATATTGGCAAATATGTCTATGAATATTATCTCTATGTATGTCAATATTATTAAAGTCAAGCTTAACTTCAATTGCAATGGCAATCTAGCAATCTGTAAGTCTGGGAGAAAAACATATACAGCTGTGACCTGAACTAGACTGAATCCTATTATTGTAAAATAATATGTAACAATAAATGAAAATGAAACTAAAAAAATATTCTATAGGAAATATTTTTTTAGTTATTAGAACCATCCAAAAATTTATCATGAAAATCAATCAATTTCTCACAACTATTATTATTATTCTACATGGATGTTTTTGCAGTTATCAGCAATTAATGACAAAATGGCAGACATAGCACCCAGTGGAGCAGCAACAATGCACACATTGAAGAGGCATAGAGAAATTTTATTGGTAAATATATTTATGTTTAAAACTCAATATTGACTTAGCAATAGAACTTGTAGATCAGAAACAAAAAATTTGTTAACAAGTTTTCAGGTAATTTACTATTACTAAAATCTTTACAGTTTTCCTTAATTGATAAGAAAATGTTTATTTTATCAAAAATAAACTGAATTTTTGAGGACAGATGGACATTCTTAAACTTGTGATTGGCCATTCTTAAAATTGTGTATTTTTTTACAAATAAAATTAATGCTTCACATCCAGATACAGGATTAGTCCATATTATTATTGTAACAGTATTATACAGTTTATTTTAGTATGCACTTATATTTAAAAAAAATGATAGTTTCTTATTATTTTTTTTCATAAACTATTACTTTTCGTAACACTAAACATTACAGGACTATCAACAAGAGTTTTCCAAAACGTCAGCGCGCGTGAACGCCCGTCGCGAGAGAGAGGAGTTACTCAGAGGTGGAAGCCCCACTCCCACCACTTCTGCTGGGCTCAGTCGACGGGATCAGTATGCTAAGGAAGCTAATCATTTGCACAGGTATTTTCAAAAGTTACTCTTGTATGTATTTGTATGAAAATATGATTAAAATTAAAACACAATAAATAAATGATTATGACAGTCATATTTGAAAAAAGCATTGTATTGTAAATATGAAAGTTAGCAAATTCTGAAAACTTTTTTAAATGTATGAGATCGATAAGGTTAAGGAAAAAAGTCAATGTTTTTTATTACATTTAAATGAGTAAATAGACAAAAAAACTTGTATAAAATGTGTTTGTCAATATATTTAAATGTTTGTTAACATTATTTATTACAGTTCACACATATTAGTTGATGAGCAGTTAAATATAGCGATGGAGGCGCGGGAGCATCTGACGTCACAGCGGCAAACATTCAAACGGATGCAGACACGTTTTAACGACATTACGAATAGGTAATTGTTACATAATTGTTGTAAGCCGTGTCGTCCGCATAGTCAAATGCATTGAGAGTGATAAAAGCGCCAACTATCGGAATTTTTCAATTTTGAGTGATACAAATAAGCTGACCATGGGAATGAGATGTGTGTTTACTCTGTGAAAATAGTCTATATCTCTTTAACCTCAAGACACAAAAATTGTACCATAGTTACGTGAAAGAAAAACACACATACATGTCTAATTTTCATTGTGAATAATTCAATTTGCATACAAAATAGATTAAAACAGCACACGATGTTTATAGGAGGTATTTTATTAGCATAATTTTTTTTTTTATTTAGTTCATAAATCATATTGCTAACAACTCAATGGATTTGTTGCAGGTTCCCAATGCTGAACAGTTTAATGTTCAGGATAAATGCAAGGAAGCGGAGAGATTCTCTCATCATTGGTGGAGTGGTCGGTGTGTGCACCTTCCTCATGCTGTTATATGCATTCCATTAAAACTAATATCTATTATTATTAAGGAAAAGTAATAAAACCAGTATGTATCATAAAAATAATTTATTGTAAAAAACCATTTGTTTCGACTTTAATATTAACATAGTTTATGCAGTAATGTAAAAACTTTATTTTACATTGAGATTCTATAAAATACATAATAACTCTTTAACATATTTAAACATGTATTTTTGATGGGTTGTATAAAAATTAAAAATGTAGAAAATATTTACAAGCTAAGAAAGGTTTTATAAAGAATTACCAAAATATTATGTAAAGTGACTAAAAATAATAATTAAAGAATAATATGATAGAGCAATAAATTTGATTGTGATTTTTATTTAGATTACATCTTGCATTGTTTTATAGATATTAAAAATTGTAAGTTATATAGGGTGTCCCATTGCTCTACTAAGCTCAAAGGAGGTTATAGTTTTGTATACGCTAATTACGTAAAAAATACTTATAAAATTCCAGACGCATTTTTTTTTCAAATAGATGAATTCTTAAAACTCTATGTGTACACCAATAACAAGCAACCCGCCTAACTTTGCCACCAGCACGTGAGCTATCGTTTAAGATTTTGTTTTCATAGACAAAATGGTCACATTAGAGAAGCGATATATTAGCAAAAAATTTTTGATGTAATTTTGTTGTATAAGTATTTTTTACGTGATTAGTGTATGCAAAACTACAAGTCCCTTTGCGCTAGTATACCAATAGTGGGACACCCTGTACAAAAAAAGAGCGTGTGCCGAGCACACGTGTCAGAAGAGAAACTTCTTTGACAAAATTCAAAGATACCAAAATCGTCGCCTTATTCCATAATGTGAATTGTGACGGTATTGCCATGACGCGACCTTGAAATTTTACTCCCAACGCGCCTAAATAAGTTTCTCTTCAAAAACTTTGTGTAGCTGATATTACACACATTTTGTAATACGTAATCATATTTAAGAGAAATATCAATTTGGTAACTAGTTTTTAGAATAATAATTTGAAAGCATTTAATAATCAATAGTAGACATTTGTTTTCTGTTAAATTGTATCAGTAAATATAAGCATTTTTTTGTAATCCATTGTTAAAATTAAAATTGTTACAATCAAAATGTATTTATATACGTTATAAAAAATGTAAATACTAATGTTAATTGGGAAATAAATGTTACTTATATTGATTTTTTATTTCTGTGTTACACATACATTTTTATATACGTAGTATGTATCATAGGCACTACACAAAAACATACTAAAATAACATGTTTTCCTCATTCTAAATCCTATTGTATTTATGTTTCTATTGTATGTAATATTAATTAATTAATATTAATTAATTACATTAAAAAGATTATGTACATTTATGTTCTTTAGATATATTCCTATTGCGTAAAAACTTACAGGCTGCATTTCCACCACATATGTGCGAGGATGTGTAGCAAGGGATGTGTTTGTAAATAACAAATCATATTGCTTTGAACGCTAAATGCTTCAAAGTTTAAATATAAATGAGGAGATATAATTGGTTATTTACAAACACATTCTCGCAAATTATTGATGGAAAAGCACCCTAAATATGTTCACGTAAATAATATAATCAACCTATCACTTGAAAGATTGATGCTTCAACACTACCTTCACCAAATGGTGCTGATATTTCTACCTTACACACTTTATGAACAGTTTCCAAATGAGTTTTCAAAGTGCCACCTTGAGCAAACTGCTTCTTGCATATACAGCACATGTATGGTTTTTCACCTGTGTGTGTTCTGATGTGTTTTTGTAGGTCTCCTTTTGTTGCAAACTTCTTTCCACAGTCCTTTATAGTGCATTCGTGTGTTTTATTATGTAGACGATCGTGTAGGTACAGCTTTTTTCGTGTTAGGAACGTTTTACCACATGTCTGTGAAAAAATGGTAAATATTATTATAAATGAGTTAATAGTTGTCTAATTTAAATTACCTATTTATAAAATTATTGATAATAATATAGTCTCATAAAATTTGTTCATTATCATAATATATGGGCATGTCAAATTTAATAATTATTTGGGAACAAAATTTCCAAAAAATATTTTATATACTTACTTTGCACTCAAGTGGGTCGTCTTCCTCAGATTCTTTCGATACTTTTGGAGATTTGGATTCCTGTTATAATTATTCAATAAATTATCTTTTTATAACTTATAGGTATTAATTTAATCTAATATATAAAAATCAATGCCACTTTTCGTTGTAATTCCATAACTCGAGAACGGCTGAACCGATTTCGATAATTCTTTTTTTATTATATTCCTTGAAGTACGAGGATGGTTCTTATGTAGAGAAAACGTAAACATGTACCACGGGCGAAGCCGGGGCGGACCGCTAGTAATATCATATTTTATTAGAGTCAAATTTTGCCGTCTTATTCCTAATTTGGTCGAAAACTTTTGTTGTTTTTACATATCATAACTCTGTATGTAGTTACCTACTTGTACTGTTTTTGGTGGTAGCGTGCTATTTCTTCTCATTTCCTTGTATTGTAGGTTGCTATCTCTTCTGAATTTGTTGAATTCTTCTTCGTAGTGATGGAGATGTTTTTTTCTATGTGAATTGAGATATTGATTGTTTGATTTTGCATCTGTTATTTGTTCCACACCACCAATATTCTGAATATATAAGTTCTGTTCACAATATTGCTTAATTTTTAGTAAATATAAATTTATAAAGACTATAAAAAATTTGATCACGAGGCGGGACGATCGAATTTTTTCTATTCTTTATAAATTTATATTTATAAAGCATTTGAATGCCATAAAAACCAAAAAATATAATTTTTAGTAGTTAAAATAATTTTATTACTAAAGTGTCCCCAAGAATATTCACTTAAAAATGTCGTCAAATATAATGCTCACCTTATTTTCAAATAAATCTGATCTAACTCTGATTATTTTGGATGGTGGTTCATTTGATTGCTGCTCTAAACGGACATTGTTATAATCCTTAGTTTCATCATCTTTTTTAACTTTCTTCAAGCATACATTTCCTTCAGTACTAGTGGTTTCAGCAGAATTCTTTAAAAAATTACAATATAATTCAATAAAATAATTACGTAAAGGAGTGGAATAAAGGTACAAAGTTAGAGAACATAACTAACTTTAAAACTCCAGGTTTAATTTCTTAATTGGTGAAAAATGTAAAGGATATGCAATCCTACATATCTCTATATATAAAAATGAATCCCAAAATGTGTTGGTAAGCGCATAACTTGAGAACGGCTGAACCAATTTCGTTAATTCTTTTTTTATTATATTCCTTGAAGTATGAGGATGGTTCTTATGTAGAGAAAACGTAAATATGTACCACGGGCGAAGCCGGGGCGGACTGCTAGTATATAATAAAAATATATACCTCTTTTTGTTGTGGCGATATATTTTCAAGATAATTTATAGTGTTGAGTAGAGCTTTTAAATGTTTGTCATTAGCTGCTGCTGTTAACCGAAGACGATGAGCTCTATTAACAATATCAAAGCAAGTTTTGCACACTGTTTTCGGTAGTTTATCTGTTTGTTCAACCTGTGAAAATTTCATAAATTTTAAATTTTGTTTTGTGTAGCTAAACAATTTATTATTTTTAAATTATGAGATATGACCTCGACCCCTGTACACGACTGAATATTTTGCGGTAAGAGATAAGTCTTGAAAATATCAACACATCCTGGTCCTTCCAGGCAAAGTCTGCATAAATCTTCTAACTTGCTCATTTGGGTATTGTCTGTCATTTTTTACTGGCCAGGTTAATTTAATATTAAAGATTAAAATGTATTACTAAAATTTAGTCATTATTTATAAAAAAAATCTTTTGTTTGTAAACACAACAACGAACTCATCACCACAGCTCATCACCAAAATAATGTTTGCTCGTACTCGTAAGACGAGTATATATCACCAAAATAAAATTGGTTAACCACGATGACATATTGACAAATGACAAGTGACAACTGTTTCTGACCACAGATTAAGTAAATAAAGACTACTTACTCAGAGCATAGTTTTATTGCTCTGAGACTACTTAATTCAAAACTGTCAATTGAACACAAAAATGAATTATTGTGATGAATATGAGGATGAATATAACTATAACAGACATCAATAGGAAAATTGAATATTGGAAAATGCCTAAAACGCATAAACAATTAAATTAATTTTTATCAAAAAAAATTCATGATAATCAGTTTAATATTTCCGAAGAATATCCTCTAGAAACACACAAACATTGAGTTAGATTCTTTCTTTACATATTATTAGCACACCATAAATGAGTTTTTATAATTGTTTTTCATTATTTTGTCAAAATTGATACTTGTCGTTTCATACATCATACAGTACCTAAGTCTTTCAAAAAGAGTCCGTAAAAATTATATTGAGTTGAATTGAGGAAAAAGAGAACTTTTTCATTGATTACAGTAAATATTAATAAATTTAACTATATCAACATGGGATGCCTTTAAACTGTTAAGGTATTTAATCTGGTCATTTTATTGATAGATCTAATGAAGAAAAAATATGCAGATTTTTACTTTGTCAGAAAACTAAAGTTCCTTCCTTCACGTTCTTTTTAACCGACTTCCAATAACAAATAGGAGGGAGCTCCATGTTCGGCTGTAGCTGTATGTATTTTTTATGTACCTACTAGCGGTCCGCCCCGGCTTCGCCCGTGGTACCTACTTACATGTTTAAACTATCCTATCTCTCAAGTTGGATCGAACTGCACATGGTGTGTGAATTTTATTATAATCGGTTAAGTGGTTTAGGAGTCCATTGAGGACAAACATTGTGACGCGAGATTTATATATATATTAGATGTGAAACATGTACCAACTACTGAACAGCTTTACATTCTAGATTAAGTTTTTTACTTTCAGTACCCATTCATCTTTGTCTTTTCGGAAGTCTTCATTATTATTAATTTTATTATTTTCTGTGTGTATTGTTGTTGTTATATTTTTTTACGCCGTAGTAGTTAATATACCCACTTAATAATAATAATAATCTGAAGCTAAACAAACAAGCTGTTTGTTTATTTGCACGCGCTAATCCTAGAAATAGGATTTGAAAAGTCAATTTATTGAATAAAGCTAATAAAATTAAGTAACAGGAAATTAAATAAGTACTTAGTTAAAGACACAAAAAAAAATGAATACCAAAACAGTAAAGCTCAAAAGGACAATAAATCAAATAAAACAAAGACTCAGGGCTACGTTCAAATAACAAATATTGCCTTGATTCACTAATTACGTGTCAGGAATGTTTGAAAATAGTATCCACGGCAACAAGGCATATAAACTAGAGCACCCGAGGAAAAATCGATTTGAACCTTATCATTGCACTCAAGACTCTTATGATAAATTATTAACAATTTATAAATATATATCTATACATATAATAGGTAAATCTGTAGAAGGGTCAATTCTGTACATTGAAAATATTGAAAAAATAACTAGCAGGGGGTGTTACTGGATCGATACCAAACCCAAATATGTGATTAAAAAAATTTTTGTCTGTCTGTCTGTCTGTCTGTCTGTCTGTCTGTCTGTATGTGAAGACATCACGTGAAAACTACCGGTTCGATTTCGATGAAACTTGGTATAATTATACCTTATTATCCTGGGCGTAAAATAGGATACTTTTTATCCTGGAAAAATACGTAGAAAAAAAATAAATCTCAATTTTTCAGTTATCCATAGACGTTGTTCTGTAGTAGGTACCGCGAACACACGTTGCGTATTATTATAGACCTAGCCGTATTTGGGTCCAATAGATATTTATAAGATGTCATTGTCCGAGTTACTCAAAATGGAGAAATCCAGAAACCATCCACGCAAAGACCGACATCCGCGCGGACGGAGTCGCGGGCGGAAGCTAGTTTATTAATATAATTTCATTTAGATTCAAACTTACCCCTGAAAAGAAAACCTAAATATGTATGGAATGTATGTATGGATCGAATATTTAAAAACCGTTACAAGAATGACGCGTAATTTAAAATTGTGAAAAAAATAAAAATTATAATTGATTAAAAATTAGATATTGTAATAAGTAGGGTATAACTTAAACTAAACTTGTGAAATTAATTTCACATCAAAACGTTTAGGGTGAAGTTAACAAAAGAAAATTAAGTTATAGGAATAAAAAAAGTCCAGACTTCAGTATACCGTGAAACGTGTGTCGCATCGCCCGCTTCAGACACTATATAAATAGGTAGTTACAAGTTAGAAACTATCGCAAAATGTGTAACACAAAATTTTAAAGTTTTTGTCCTGAATAAACTCAGGTACCTATTAATTGATCTTTTTATTAGCAATACGTAAAGTAGAGTACTTAGTATCGAAATTATTCTATGCAAATTATGTAGTTATGTAGGTATTCGGTTTTGTTTGTAAATTATTACACTCAAATGATTTTTTTTAATACTTTTTACAAGATATACATGGTTTCCTTTGCCACTTTCCTAAAAAATTCCTAAAAGAAGTTTTTGTTCTTTATTCAAAAATTCACATCAGTAAAAATTTCGTGGGGTTCCTTATTAAAATATCACGAGAATATTTTTAATTAAATACAATATGTTGCAGATTTATAAGCCCGTTCATAATAATATCTTATTTATTTCATTCATACTTTTTCCTTGCAATCATCAGTTTACAGT